>NW_008628916.1:47297-54797 GCF_000691845.1 Merops nubicus
AGTTTCATTCTCCAACACATGCATTGGTCAAAGTGCCAAGTCGTGCTGTGCTGAAATCCCAAAGGAAACAAGTACAGTTTTGTGAAAGACCACCAGTAGTCATTTGTTAAAAGGCAAGGTGAAGTCTGCAAAGAATTGATTTACAGTTCTTAGTATAAGAATTGTTTCTTTGAGTTCAAGGAAGTACAATAAATACAGATTATACCAAAGTGGACTTTGGAGCAAGTCAAATGAAATGGGATTCTACCATGGGGCTAAAGGGCCCAGGCCACTTCACCCCTGTTTAGGAAAGAGGAGATTATGTTCTGGTTCTAAAAGCAGCACAATATGCTCTCTTCAACAGCATGAATATTTCAATGTATTTCTTTTATTTATGGTTTCAATGCAGAAGACATTAAACCTATTGCTAAAGCTCTAAATGTAAGCATCAGTGGGTTACTGAAAGTGAAATCTTATTATCAGCGTTTGTCTTCTGAAGTTAAGCAATCATTTTTTTTCTAAAGTAGCATGCACAATGGACTGCCCAGGCCTGAAATATAGTAGATTAGAAAAACATAACTGTTTGACCAGTTTTCCACGGGAAGTAAATTTTAACTTTCAGTGTTTGAGAAGGACAGCTCTCTTGGTACTTATATTTTTTGAACATGATTTATATATTCTGTGTGTATAATATCCTAATCATTTCATGCTTTGGAGTATGACTCAGCCTGTTGGCATTGATAGGTAGTTATCTTATCTATGTAAAATATATTCTGAAACTTTCACAGCAAGATAGTTGTGCTTGCCTTTTATGCAATTGCTGTTGTCCCCAGTGCTGAAAAGGTAGGATATTTTTGAGGTCAGCTCCGGTATTAAAATTATTTATATTCAGCAATCACCATTATAAACACAGTGTGATGTGACTTACTCCTTGTTCTTGATTTTTAAAGACAATGGGTTTTTTTGGGTTTAAATGAACACAAACTTACAAAATAATTTCAGTAAGCAAGTTCACTTAATGATTCAAGAGAATCTAAAAATTTTACTGAGAAGTGAAAAAAATATATATTTAGCTTTTTACTTTTATGAGGGATCAGTTTTTCTGTATGCAATGTATACATACCATAGGAAGTCAATGAATTATTTTTTTTTTCACCTTTTTAGGTAAAAATTTAAAACTTTAAGCCTTTCTGTGTTTTGAGATTTCTGCTAATTCTCCATGTTACTTTTGTTTTGGTGTTAGTTTTGGCATCGGTCTTTCATGAGTACTTTAAGAATGCACATAAATAAAGGTGTTTAGCAAAAAATTTTGAGCAGATTGATCCAGAAATCTTATTTTGTTGCCAGGGGTAGAACAAATTATCAGCTGACTTTACACATGGTTTCTTATGTTGTGTCTTAGACAGTCATGAGATGCAGAAGACAAAATGTTGGCAGAAAATAGTCAGCTAAGCTTGAAGGTAATGAAACTGAGAGTTGATAATGTCTGTCTCTAGTTTGATAGTTTCTCTATACATCTGAATTATTCCTTTTATGATAATAATATTCATTAGCATATTCATTAAGACTGATATCCAATCCGCTTTCTTCTTAAATATTAAATGTATTTAAAGGAATAAATAAATAAAACGCAACTGGTTTAATATTTCTAGAGTAGAAAGCTGTCTTTTTTTAAGAATCCCTGTTCAGCTAGATAGAATATAGTAGTAACACTATGAAATCAGGTGTAACAGGAACAGTTTATTTTTTTTTTTCTGAAGGGAAAGGAGGAGAAAATTAGGAGCACAACAAGACTAAGTTCCCGAGTGACAGCATCCTAATGAATCTTCATATACCAAATGAAGGACAATTTTTTATGTTTTGTTACTACACTAGAGTGATTTACTTGTTATCTCAGTCCCAGCCAGCCACTGAAAACCCTCTGCTCTCCTTCTCCAAGTGGTAACAGGTACAAAACTGTGCCAAAAACGAATGTGAATTTTCAATCTTTTCTCTTTCTGTTTTGGAGAGCACATTTCCCCTTCATGATATAAGGGAAGCCTGGGGGGGGGGGAAATTGCTTTGACAGAAACATTGAAATGTTTTTATACTGTACTAAAAAAAGTGTGGGGACCCAAAAGGCCACAGGTTAAGATGTTCATGAAGGATGTGAGACACTGAAATCTGAATTTCTTCTTTGCTCTAATTATCACAGTATAGGGAATACTTTTGTCTTTTAGATCAATAATGAATTTATAATTTGTGTTTTCTTTTGCTCAATAATTCTATCTTTAACAGAATAAACTTCTCAGATAGAAATTTTTCAAAACAAACATGTTTCTGTGAAGGGGTCTGGCTTTGAGGAAGAAAGTTCCTCACTAGCTCAGTTAAGCAGGAAATAAGTAAAAACGTATTATGCTCAGTCAATAAAGCAATTTTTTAGCTTCTTTTTGTCCACCAAGCTCTTCCTGTTAGAAAGTTAAAAACTGTTTTGTTGAAACTTACTGGAACTTAAGGGAAGAGAAATAGATCTAGTGAAATTATAAACTTAATGATGCATGACAAATTAATAACTGGGTTGACATTTCAAAAGGAACAAAAAGTGATTTCTCTTCAAACCTAAGAAATAAACCAATAATTGGATCCATGTTAGAGGTGTATACTGTCTCAGCTGAAGTTTGTGTAGTTTGTTATAGCTGCCTACAGGAGAAAAATTGTACATAGACAAAACCCTCTGGAACACTACATCTGTACAATAGTGGTCTCTTGTTTTCTTAGAGACTTATTAGAGTCACAAAAGAATTTATACCATTCAGTGCCAACTCTTACCGGGAAATCTGCCTAACCCCTGAATGATCCCAGCATACCATGCTTATTTTTAGGAGACTACTCACTATAATATTTTCTCATTGTTTTGTCAAGCGCTTGTTGACCTGCTGGCTATTTGATGGTGATTCATGCTTCCTAGCACATGGCGACAAAGGCTGAGGTACTTAATGCCTTCTTTACCTCAGTCTTTAATAGTAAGACCCATTACGAGGTCTCTGGTTACCCTGTCCCCTGAGCTGGAAGGCAGAGATGGGGAGCAGAATGAAGCCCCCAGTATCTGAGGGGTAATAGTTTGTGACCTGGTACACCACTTAGACACACACCAATCTATGGGGCTAAATGGGATCCACTCAAGGGTACTGAAGGAGCTGGCAGAAGTGCTCACAAAGCCACTTTCCATCATTCATTGTCAGTCCTGTCTAACTGGGGAGGTTCCAGTTGGTTGAAGTTAGCAAATGTGACATCCACCTACAAGAAGGGCTGGAAGGAGGATCTGTGGAACTAGAGACTCATCAGTCTGACCTCAGTACCAGGGAAGATCATGGAGCAGACCATCCTGAGTGCCATCATAAGACATGTACAGGACAACCAGGAATCAGGCCCAGTCAGCAAGTATTTAAGAAAAGCAGGTCCTGCTTCACTAAACTCATCCGTTTTTATGACAAGGTGACCCACTTAACGGATGAGGGAAAGGCTGTGGATGATGTCTACCTGGACTTTAGTAAAGCTTTTGACACTTTTCCCCACAGCGTTCTCCTGGAGAAAGTGGCTGGCTGCTCATGACTTGGACTCTTGTATGCTTCCATTTGTAAAAAACTGGCTGGATGGCCAAGCCCAGAGAGTGGTGGTGAACTGAGTTAATCCAGTTGGCAGCTGGTCACAAGTGGTATTCCCCAGGGCTCAGTACTGGTGCCAGTTCTTAATATCTTTATCAACGACCTGGACAAGGGGATTGAGGGCACCCTCATTAAGTTTGCAGATGACACCAACGGTGGGAGTGTTGATCTGCTTGAGGGTAGAAATGATCTACACAGGGATCTGGACAGGCTGGATTGATGGGCCAAGGACAATGGTATGAGGATCAGAAAGGCCAAGTGCCAGGTCCTGCACTTGGATCACAACAACCTCATGCAACACCACAAGCTTGGGGAAGAGTGGCTGGAAAGCTGCCTGACAGAAGACCTGGGGGTATTAGTGACAACCAGCTGAATATAAGCCAGCAGTGTGCTCAAGTGGCTAAGATACAAGCATTCTGGCTTGTATCAGAAATAGTGTGGCCAGCAGGACTAGGGCAGGGACTGTCCCCTTGTACTTGGCGCAGGTGAGGCCACACCTTGAATACTGTGTTCAGTTTTGGACTGTTCACAAGACACTGAAGTGCTGGAGTGTGTCCAAAGAAAGTCAACAAAGCTGGTGAAGGGTGTAAAGAACAACACTTAGAAGGAGTGGCTGGGGGAACTGGGGTTGTTTAGCCTGGGGAAAAGGAGGGTCAGGGTAGACCTTATCATCTCTACAACTCTCTGAAAGGACGCTGTAGTGAGATGGGGGCGTCAGTCTCTTTTCCCAAGCAACAAATGATAAGACAAGACGAAATGGCCTGAAGTTGCTCCAGGGGAGGTTTAGGTTGGACATTATGAAAAATTTCTTCACTGAAAGGGTAGTTAAGCATTGGAACAAGCTGCCTGGGGAGGTGCTTGAGCCACCATCCCTGGAAGTATATATTTGTAGATGTAGCCCTTAGGGACATGGTTTAATGGTGGACTCGGCAGTGTTAGGCTAACAGTGGGACTCCATGATCTTAAATGTCTTTTCCAAACTCAATGATTCTATGATAATTTGCATGCCTGTTTGACTCTGTTGTGTCTGCAGGCTGCCCACACTATTATAGGCATCACTTTTTTCTTACATTGTCTCTCAGTTGCTCCACCACTGCTCTCTGAGCACTCCTGATTTGTTACAGGTTAAGGCAGAGCCAGAGAGTCATCAGAAATAGAGCTGGAGTCATCTGAAGATATTCATCCCTGTGCTCAAAAGTAGGATTAAAGTAATCTAATTGGATTGTAATGACAGTCAGGACTGGAGACCCCACAGGACCTGGGGTAATCTATAGCAATATTTTGTGGTTCCTGTTAACATGGTCTTCTCATCCTTCTCTTTTTAAGGATGAGGAAGAAACACATATTTCTCTAAGGAAACAAATCGGTGTAATTGCATTTAGTAATTTGCTCTGACTACACTAAATGTAAATAAGTATACTTGGAGTTTTGAGAAGACTTTGCATTGCAGTACAACGGCTGTTCACAAAGAAAAAGGTGATACAAGAGGTCAGACTGGTAGCAGCCAACATTTATTTTTTTGTCAGACTTTTGAAACTTCCTCACATGTTGTTTTATTGAATTAGGTGTAAAGGAGAATGTTGTTAAACATAGAAACTAAGCATTTGGACCTAAAGGTTCCCTGATTTAATAATAGCAGGCTATTCCATCTGAGGGTAGGTACTTAGAGGAAGAAGCTGTCAAACACATTATGCTTATCTGTGTGATGACTCCATAGCTTATCTGATAGTTGCAATAGTTTATCAGATAGACTGGTGAAAGTAGCGAGTGTCTCTAAAAAAAAAAATTTTTTATTCCTGTATCCATTCATTTAGTGCTGATTCTGTTGGAAAGTTATAAAAAAATATTAAATCCTTGATCTTACCAGAAATGCTGAAAAAAAAAAAAAAAACACATTTTGAATTTGAGAAACTACATGGCAAAGTTATTTGTTAATATAGAATAACTGTCAAGTTTTATATTTAAATATTGTGAAAAGCCTTTTCTGAGCGTGCAGAGATAGTGCCATCTGGTCTCTTGGATTTTCCCAGCTGAAAATAATGTGTGCTTCTTGCCACCAGTCAAAACTTCAAATTTATTACCTAATCAAAAAAAAAAAAAAAAAAAAGTCCAACATTGTGGTATTTTCCAGTGAATTAAAACCAGCAGATTATCCATTTTACCCTTTCTTTATGTCTATTCTGACGATAGTGGTAGTTTTGCTTAGTGGAGCTCATTTATCTTTGTGTACAGTAGAACGTTGTGGGGAATAGATGTGTGATATTCTGGAACTATAGAGCTGTCACCTTCCTGGGCTTTTCTTTGTAAACAACTTGATTAAATGGAATGTCATCAGGAACACTTCTGCTGGGCTTTTTCTTTCTTGTAAGAGTTGATATGTTTGTTGGCAATTTCTCTTCTGGGCCTCCCCCCAAATGATAGCTATGGAAAAATATTTACTATAGCAGGAAATAAATAATAAAATTGAGAAGAGCTATTTAATTAGGGTGAGCCACACCTGTTACCTATCTGCATCTCCTCAGCTTTGCATTAAAATGTTAATTGAGCACAGCTGCAGAATGGTCCCAGTCCTCTTGATTTGGAGTATCCTTGACACTAATGTGAATTGGTACAATTTGCCTAGGAGGCAGAACTGACATTGCTGCCTACAAACTTCTTTTTTCCATCACTAATGGGGTAGCAGGACTTTTATCATAATGCCAATTGTACAGTGTTTTAGAAATCTAGTTTTATTTATTCTAATCTCTGTGTACAGTTTTAATTTTTGCCTTTATATGAACATGATGCAACATAAACTGCAGATTTCAGGGAATAAAAAATGAGTGTAAATATACTGAGGTTGAGCAGGAATTGAGCTAACACAAGAGACAGCGTACACCTGAAAACTTTCCTTCCACAGACTCCTATCTATCAGTTCCCAACTTTCCTTCCCTTTCTCCATACCACCCTTGGTCAAAGACTCCTAGGAAAGAGTCAGATCACTCACCCAGCCACTGAGGAAAGAGCCCACAGCAGTTGTTGCTCAAGAGGGCTAGACCCTTCCATGCTGCCTGGAGCCCTCTCTTCATCTCAGCTGAAGTCTGATCGTTCTCTGGTGAGAAGACCCTTGGGTGCCTCACTGCTTGCTCCCCTCCACCCGCTTGCCCCAAGTGCTGAACATTCTGCTATCCCAGCAACTAACCCTGGGGAGGGAGTCACGGAGCAACACCCTATTCAACATTTGTGTTGACAGAAATGTAATTTTATAAAGCATCATGGAAAGAATATTGGTAATAAGGATGCTAAGACAGAGCACATAAGACAAGTACATAAACTAATTTTTTGTGCATATGTTTTTTTTTACTGTTGAAATATAACAATAATATTGTTATATTTAACATCTAAATATAATTTGTGATAGATCAACTTATAAAAGAAGTAGCTATGTGTGCGCCCTTGTTTCATTCCCCAGCCCCTCCCTTCTCTAAGTAATATTGTAACTAGTGTGGACATTGTCTCAGCGTAGTCTTCAAAGAATGCTGGGAAAAGACATAGATGGTCTTTGTAAGATAATAAATTTTCAGTTGTTTCACGTTGAAATGATTTGACAAGGACGGCATGTTTGTCCCTGGTTAGAAATATTGGAACCTGCGTATAGAAACCTAAATTGATTTGATTTCCAACTCCCTTATCTTAAAATGTTTAGAAACAGGAAAGTTTTTATGATTTATTGCTTGAAAACCATCAAACCTCCTGGTGACAAAACGAAGTAGCAGTACTTACCTGTTAACCTTGCAATTCTGGCAACCTGTAAACACAACCATTATAGAATTTTACATGTGGGAAGTTTATTTTAGCCATGTCCTAATCCAGTGCCTGTTTTCTAGTGCCGCCGTGT
>NW_008628916.1:59797-83185 GCF_000691845.1 Merops nubicus
GTTTTTGTTTTTCCCCTTTAAATTTTCAGAGTTGTCATACTACCAGGGAAAAATGGCAAGTTCCCTTTTTAAAGTGACGAAAGAAAAAGTCTGAACTGTTTAATGTAGAAAGCTTTAGGGATTAGTAATAGAACACATCAGAAAGAGTTTATTTGACACTCGTTAAGTTACTAATGTGGATAAGTTAGGAAATTTTTAAATTTCCTAATTTTATTTTCTTAATATTTTGTGGTACAATGCTTGTATTTTTTTTGCTCAGATGCATGTGATTTTCATGTGATTTTACTTCTTTCTGAAGCAGACAAAAATCCCTTCTATGCCAAAGTATCTCAAAGACAATGATTTACTTTTTGTGGGGGGTGTTTTCCACCACTCCTACCCATCCTGTCCAACAACTTGGTGGTTGGCTGAGAGCATCTTTGTCCACCTATACTGTGTTAGGTAGATCTAAACCCTTCTGGTCATCTTTTCACTGATGCTAGCACAGCAAGACTGGAAATTTAGCATAGGAGCTCAGTCAAATCTGGTGGGTTTTGTGTGTGTGTTCCTTTTACGGAGTTGAGCAGGAGCAGTGAGAAACATGCTTTGGATATTACAAAAATGAACAGTTTACAGTGATGTTATTAATAACTAAACAGTGCCATTGTGGATGAAATTAAACTCCAGTAAGCCACTTCTAGTTAACAAACCATCACATATGCATACAGTCCTTGAAGACCCGAGTGATGCACTGACTTAACAAGTGGCTGTGAATGTGAAAATGCTAATTTTTGTGGTCAAAAGGGGGGGTGTGTGTTTGGTTGTTGTTGTTTTTAATAGAGATGATTTTATGACTGTCTCCTACATATATAAAGGTCTTAAGTCTCAAGCCTGTCACTTGGATGGAGGTCTGTGAAAAAGGCTGGATGAATGGGCTTGATAACCCTAGGCTGTGATGCCTACTGAACAGTGTTGAGGAGTTTCTCTGACTTGCTGTGCCAATGGAAATGCTTTGTCTGTTAGCAAAACAAAGATTACCGTATTTGAAAGTCTCTGGGAATACATGGTAGTGAGGTGATCTGGAAACACTGCTGATTAGTCCCTTGTGAGGTTGATATGCAGACCCATAGGAGCCAGGGTCATTCAGGATTTTGGGAGAAAGGACTCCTGTGTGATAGTCTACTGACAGTTCTGTTATGTACTTTCCCTTTTTATAGCTATTTTGTACAATCATTTCTTCTGCAAAGTCCCATTTGCTTCAGTGGTGCTTGTACTGGAGAAAAGCTCTATACATTGCTGCTGAGGTGTACAGTTATGACTGGATGGTGGATACTGAGCTCTGACAGAAAAGGCTGAGCCTATGAGAAAGCTACACTGAGAAGTCAAACTTCCAGAAATAAGAAAGAGAATTTGTACTCCTCTGAGCTACAATTGGCCTGACTTGGAGGCCACTATTGATTGCAGTAGTAAAGTAACGTAAGGTTGATTTTTTGGGAAGAAATACATATTAGTGTGCATTATAATGTCTGTTGTAAGTTGTGTGCCATAGAATCGAGTCTTCTTCACAGCTGAGTTTTCTGAACTATTTCTTCTGCAGTAATCCCCATGGATTTCCTTGGGGGCTCCAGAATTAATGGCATGGTATAGTGTATGCATGGTGATAGGTGGCAAATCATGTATAAAATATCCTTTTTTATTTTAGAAACTTGAACTTTGAAACTTTGACAGAAATAGACCTTTTTTCCTGCCATCTTATGCAATTCATGAGGATCACTCAAAGCCTGACAGAAAGAAAATGTAACAGTCTAATCTACATGTGCTTTACACTATCCATCCAGTTACTCTGGGTGGGGTTCTCCATATGTGTGTGTTCTGAAGTGTGCTAAAACAAATTACTGTGTGATACTGTTTCAGACACGATAATT
The DNA here is from genome assembly GCF_000691845.1 of Merops nubicus. Classification (NCBI taxonomy): domain Eukaryota; kingdom Metazoa; phylum Chordata; class Aves; order Coraciiformes; family Meropidae; genus Merops; species Merops nubicus. The sequence continues at coordinate 61,702 of NW_008628916.1, forward strand.
TTGTACTGCTGAAGCAAAGCAAACTGTAAATTGCAAAATAAAGAATAAACCCATAATTACTGCTTTCACTTATTCATACCATATTAATGCAATATAATTATCTGTCAGGCAGGATTTTATGAATACTCAGAAAGCCACTGAATGGATGTTCTAATGAACACATAAAACCTAACACTAAAACAGTAAATCACATTTTGTTATTTTTAAAGTGACAGATGCCTTTGAACTTTATAATTGGAAATAATGTATTTTGCCACATTGCAAAAGGCTCTTCAAAGTACTAGCATCTGGAAATATTTCAGAATGGACAGAAATGCCGATGGGATACCACAGGAACTATTATGGACATTTTAGCAATGTGCCTGTGTTGGTCAATATATTTTGTCACATGCATTCTGGCCTTTTAAAAAAAAAGCCTCTCTAGACAATTCATCACAGAGAGAAAGTGTAAGTGTTAGTTCCCTATTTAAAAAAACCCAGCCAACAACAGCTCCCCCCCCCCCCCCCCAAAAAGTCTATCTTGATATTCCTGAGATCACGGTGATATGCCGTTACTTAAGGAAATATTTTACTAATTGTTACCACCTTTACATAGCCCTAAATACCTTTTCTAGTATGCAATATGAAATTAAGCCACAACCTTAACTGACAGAGTTAATTTTAAAGAGTGTACGGAATTAAAAAGAAAGCAATCAATGCAAATGTTGGAAATTCAAGGTATTTGTAACTTTTTTCTTCAGGAGTTCCTTTCACACCCCCATCATCCCATATGCAAGCTCCCGGTATGTGATACACCAGAGCTGTGACCTGGTCTAGGAGAGTGGGACCATATACTTAATCTATTTGATGCTTAAAAGCCTATTTATTAGGCTAAAGATTTTAGGATTTTGTTTTTAATTTTCTTTCTTCTCATCCTTTGGGGAAAATTCTGCCAACAAACCAACCTGGATTCTGAATTATTTCTGTTTTGATTTTTAGGATGAGGAATGACATCAAGAACATGCAATGCTTGTGCACTGAGCTACTAGTGACTGGACTGTGACCTCCTGCACTGTGGCTCTGCATGGATGTCGATTCAAAGCCAAAGATTGAGAGGAATGTTGAAGAAATGATGTTCTAAAACTATCTTCAAATATTTCAATATAAATTACAGGAGGAGAAAATGTTGACACTCAAACTTTAATTAACGGCACGGTATCTTTCCTACAATCAAATCTGCTAACCAGTGGTAAACACTTAGCAACTTAACAAAAAAGACTTGAGAGTGTGGTAGAATCTAATATTCTTTAAATAAAAATCACATGCCAAAAGCACAAAAGATGTGGTTAACTGTCTCTGTAAAAGAACAGCTATTATCTGCTGTAAACCAGCTTTAATATAAGCTAAAGCCATTTTCTGTTAGAGGGTTTCCATGCACTAGAAGGGTCAGGAAGCTCATTTTCCTCAAGTCTTAGCCTATAACACTGGTACAAGTGTAACATACTTAAATAAACATCCACAATAATTTTTGCATAAAGGTAGAGAGACATGATAATTGAGATGCAATTATTCAGGATTTGTGGTGGAAAGAGATGTTTTATTTGATAACATCAAGCACTGACTCCCTTGAGAGAGAAAAACCACTCACTGAAATGTCTAAACTTTTACAATACTTTGGTATGGCAGCAGCATTAAGCAGGTAGTTGTTAGAGCCATCATGAGTGCAATTTTTGACAAATGTTATGCTATTTTTAATCAATATTTTAGGATTCTTTGGGTTATGACTGTGGCAAACAAAGATTCATAATTAGCAAAGGCAAAAAAAAGAATTTCATTTAATTAAGGGAATTGACTAGGCACTGCTGTGAATTTGCAACGCCCAGAGTTAAGGCGATAACTGAACCTAAGATTGTCCTTTTACAAGGTCTAGGGTGTTAACCTTTGTCAGTAAAGTACTAATGAGCAAGGAAAAAAAATAGTGCTTTTTTTTTTGCCCCTCCATAATATCAGCTTCCCTTGAGTCCTCCCTGCGTCATCTTGAAGGCGTTTTTCAAATGCTAGAAACTGCTGAATACCATTTAGCAATATGCAGTGGCGATTTGAACCAGGCCCTTCAAAACAGCAAAGATTTGCAAGACAGGGGTCTTGATTCCCCAGGTCAGTCAATGACATCTGGATAAAGCTATTAGGCTTCAGGCTGTGGAGGTCAAAATAGATTTTTTCCTCTATTACCAATAGATTTGTTTGAAACTACGTTTATATCTATACTCCAAATCTGACTACGTATCATTAATCAGAACTCCCCGGTGCCAGTTAAGTTGAAAGATGGCAGAATCCCAAGCCTGGCTATGAGGCTGTGGAAGTTGGGAATGCAGATATTGAACCAATAGTTGATGTCGCTGACAGAGCTGTAACGGAGTGTGGGGGGACCTGTGTGTGCCCCAGAGCACTGTTACACATATGCTGCATCCTGCCCTGTTTTAACAGCACTGAGTAGGCAAGATGTTGCTATTATTCCCAGGCACTGTGTTAACCTAAAAAGTGCACCTGGCTCACCATTGTGGTATTTATTTAAGTTTGTGTTCATTCAGTCCAGACCTGACGTGGGACCTTTCCTATGGGAGCAGCACATGCTGCTTTTCTGTTTTAGAACTGGGAATGTGGCAAGCAGAGGATGGGTAGGATGTGGCACAGTGTAGTTGTGCTTTATCTTCTCTGCTTTTTCTTGGCTAGAGACTTGGTGTGACCTGTTATATTACTCACTTTAGCATAAAGTGCCCTCTTCCCAGAAGTCCTGGCTAGACTTTGCTATCAAGATCCTGGAGGATGTTCAGGTGAGGTTAAAAAGGGCATTAGGATAAGGAAGAGACCAAGCTCTTGTGTCACATTCTGGCTGGAAGGGGGAATTAGCAGTGTGAAAGCTCCCTAGCCCCTCTTAGGGCTGGTCTTCTGAGCATTGGAGTAATTACAGCTGCGTGAGTAGCTATGTTAGCAGACACTTCAGAAGGATGAGACTCCAGTCCTGGAGTCCTTACCTATCAACTAGGACTGTGTGTTGTAAACTAGAATATAAATACTTACAAAGCAATAAGCTGATACAACTGTTTTCTGTGATTAACTGTTCTCTTGGTTATTTCCAGCTACACAAATAAATCTTGCTGGAGATTCAGTATTGCAATAGCATGACTATGCTCACTTTGGTATTTCATTGCAACTCCCTTTCTTGTACCATGAATTGGACCCCCTTTCTAAAAGTTCATCTTTTTCTACATTTAGTAATAAGTAACCCACAAAATCCTATCTGATTTATGTGTGTCTGAATTTATTACATATCTATGTGAAGTCTCTACCCAATGTAAACTTTCAAGGGGATTTTTTTTTTTGTTATTCTTTATTTTTGTGCTTGTGAGCCACTAACCACTTTATGAAGGGTGTGTGGGTGGAAAGCTTTGGGAAGAATGTAAGTGTCTTCTGGAAGACATGAAGCATAAGATCACTTAAAAAAGCTTATTAAACTTCCCTCTGGTGCTTGCTTGTGTTCAGGCTAATGTCTTTTCAGTTCAAAATAGTTTCTCCCTGAGACAGCTACTTTTATCTGGAGACTCTTTCATCTGGACACAGCTTTTGATGCTCTCACTACTTTGCACTCTACTACAGCATCTCTTTGTAATTCACTTTCTGTTCTTGCAGTTTATGTCAAAAAATAATCTGCTTTACAATCTGGCAAATTTATTAAGTAACTCAACAAAAGATATTTGTTTATGTATCATCAAAACTTTGTCCTCCAGCTGTATCTTTATGGATGTATTTTGGTTTGTATTTCTGCACGATTTGTGCCGAGAACGACAGTCTTGAAAAATGGTTGGTGTTATGGCAAGCATGACAATACACTTGTTTTCCTGGGAAGTCTTGCATCTTGTGTCCTCTGTAATAAATTTGAAGAAGATCAATTTACTCACTGCTATTTTTTACTCTTGTTTTTTGACTTACAGTTGGGAGTATGTTATATTTTGACACGTTTTAGTAGTTTATGAATTGTCTCTGGTTTTTACCAGCTCTGATAGACCTACTGTTTCATTCAAAGACCTGTAAATTTCTTGTACTGTTTGGAACCAATTTACCATAGCAGTGAAGGATGCTTTGATCTTTCACAGAAATAATTAAGAAAATTTCACATGATTTATTTTCTCATCTTCTATTTTTCTTAACCATGTTTGCAATACAACTTCTAATCATCTCACTTGGCAGTTGGTAAAGGAAAAGTGATTTTCCTAAATTGTTTTCATGTGGATTGCACTGTTCTTGACTCTTTAGAATGACTGTTTAGCAGTTTGAAGTCTTCATTTATCTGTTCTTTAACATAGGGCTAAGACGTCCCAGCTTTTATTAAGCCTAGTTTATCGGTTGGATTCCTGCTAGATGATGGGTTTGATGAGATTGAAGTTTGTTGCTGGGGTGTTTTTTTGTTTGCTTTTTTTAATTTGACACTCTTACGCACAACACTGGCAAATAAACTGACCTGGATTAGGTGTCTAGTCACAATGGTGACATCCACATGAATGCTCCTACCATCTCCTGTGGTGTTCCCTGTGCTATTTAATAACTCTTGAAATAAACATTTGCCTTCTTATACTTTCTGCATCTTCAATATCTCATTATTCTTCCTGCATTTTCATGAATAACCTTCCTCTTAGTACTCATGGCACTTCAACTGTGAACAGACCAAAATTTAATAATTAATGGAGGGGAAAAAAAAAAAGTTGGATTTACTTTATCCTGAACAACCTAGAACCAGTGTGAGATGAAGAGATTCTGTCTGTTCAGAAGATAGAACCTCTGTTATGTATTCCTATGGACCATGGGAATGAGTATATGCTCCCTGAGCCAGTACAGCTTTTCTTGGGAGCACCCAGTATAGTTGCCCAGAGGGAATCTTTAAAAACGTCATTTCCTGTTCGTACAAAGTAAAGCCATTTCCCAGGCTGAGTGGCTGTTCCCTGGCTGTCCTAACACCACTTGCCTGCTGGTAACTGTAAAGAGGGTGAGAGTGTAGTGCAGAGTGTTGTGGGAAGGAAGGAAGGATCCATAACGTCATGGTTTCTGCTCTGTTGATCTATCCATAGCAGCTCTTGCTTGAAGGGCAAACACTGTTCAGGGTGATGCACTGAGGTGGCAAATCCTCCCTTTGCAGCACCAGCTTGTGTTGGCATTTTCTGATGATAGACTGGCGTTATTCTCAAGTTTTATTTCTTGTCGCTAGTTTATAATTGGGAGTCATAAGATGAAAATGATGGCTTAGTGGCAAGTAGATTCTTGCATATAGTTTCAGAATATAAAAACTTTGAGGGCAGTAAGTCTACATGTGACACTATAATGGAAAGTGACTTCCTTGCTTCTAAAAGAAACAGCATAGACCTGAAATCTTATACAGGTTTGGATTGGATGGGAGCATCTACACTGTTTTGTATTGCTTGAGCTTTCTCAGAGCTTTCTCTTGTTTGTGACTTTATAAGGACTACACCAGGCTAAAATTTTGCACTGTCTGGGAGCAATTCCTTCCTAACCTTGCTACTTTATACAAGACTTATAAGTTTAGGTTTTCTTCCTTCCTTAGCTGCTGAAACTAGAAGTTTCCTCATCAATCGCGAGGTAGGAAACAACTCCCAGCGCCCTGACTGATGGTATAATAACTGTATCAGTCTTCTGTTTTTTTTTTTTGTTTGTTTGTTTTTTTTTGTTTGTTTTTTTGTTTTGTTGTTGTTGTTTGTTTGTTAAAAAAACTTAAATTGAAATTAAAGACTTCACTTTTTTGTTTTTAATTTTGCATTATAAAGTTGAAATTTCTCACAGGCTTCATGCTGTCAGAAGCACTTGCAGAACAGAACTGATTTTTAACTGGCTCAAAAGCTAAGGCGTGATGTTAGGAAAGAGTAAAACTTAATTTCGAATACTAAAAAGTTAATGTTCTTAAAAATCTCTTTACTGTTTAGACTAAAAATCTCTTTACTACTCTTTACTCCACTTTGAGTGGAAAAAAATGGATCAATTCGTATTTGACTTTTTTTTTAAAAAAAAAAAAGATTGTATTGACAAATCTTTCTTAATTATTTGATTTAAACACCACCCACTTCACCCTACCCCTTCTTTATTTCCTTTTAATCCTCTGTGGAATGACATCTGTAATCACAGATGAAGTATGAAAAGTAAACTTGAGCTAAACATTTTATACGATGTATTTACACGATGTAGTTTTTAATATGGGCTTTATTCCTGAAAAATTGATACACTTGAATAAATCAGATGTGTTGGAATTGCTACTCAGGTTAATTTAGGCAAGCATAGTCAATATTTTCACTATAGAAAACAATCTTTGAAAACAAAGGTGGAATTTTCATTAATATTGCAGAATGTAACTTTAGTTTCATGGTAAATCTGATGAAGATACTTTCTTATAGTATATGCTTGGGACTGGTCTTTATAGGTTTACCTATAGTCATTTACCCATTTGGTGATAGGCAAGTGAAGTGAGGGAAAAGGATAATATTTCTTCTAAAATAAGGAGCATGACAACTGGGAACTCCAGATCTAACTAATCTTACATCTTTCACTGTTGCGACACCAGCCCAAAGCTGTTGGAGGTTTTGGGTGAGCTGAGATAGAATTCTGTGTTTTGCTCTAGCCAGACCCACTTCTGTGACTGTATGAACAGTTGAAATTTTGGAGCTGAAGCCCAAGATTAGAAACAGGACTAGGCACCAGCACAAGGTACATTACACTGTACACAAATCTGGTGCTTTTGACACTTCTGCAATGTGAGGAATCCTGTCACTCAGGCTATCATGGAAGCTGGTTTCTAACCGCCTGAAGAAATCTCTGACTTGCTTGTAACCTCCCCTTCAATGCTCACTCTCTTTTATCATTAGTTTTATAACTTGAATCTCAGAAGCTTCATTCAGGCAAACCGCTTTGCAAGTTTATCATTGTGAACACCACCTCAACCTCGTATTTCAGACAAACAAATACTAGCTTTAGAAAGAAAAATAACAAAGTTCTAGCTTGTACCTGTTCCAAGGCCACATGCAAGTTCTTATAATTTATTGACCTGGGGAAGCTGCTTCAGCCATTTAGCTTATATACCTCCAATAGAACATTATGTGCTTTCCTTGTCCAGCTATTCAAGTTGGTATGCTATAGCAACATCTTGTTCTAAGTATGGTTTTTCTTTACATTATCTTCTTGCTTCAGGGTAGTAGTAGCAGTGACTGTCTTGATTATACAAAAGAGTTTTTCTGCCTACTCTGTCATTCCTCTTTTCTTGTGCTATGTTGCTGGTGGGAATGTATAAAAAAACTGGCAATATGGCATATATTAGGTTCCCAATCCCTCCTGCTGTACTGGTGAGAAGGATCAGGATGATGTACCATCATCTCTTAAAATGTTTTCCCATATACTAACTGCTTATCCAAACACTCGTACAAGTAGTGTTTTGGTGTGTGGTTTTTGCTCTTAGTTTGGGGGTTTTATAGCTCCACTGATTCTTGTAGCCTGAAGAGGTGAATAGATTGAAGCTGGAAGTAAGCAGAATTTGTTTTGCTGCACAGTGCTATGTATTCAGGGGTGTGCATGGAACTGGAAGACAATGTGCAGATTAAAGGAAGGTGCCATTACTTATGCAGCTATTGCACTGCCAGGAGTGGATAATTCCCCGTTTCAGTGCCCTTGTGTCATCATAAGGGTTATGCTTTCCAATGTATTTTTTTCCCCTTGATCAGGAGTTTGTTAGATTCGAGCAAGCACCTGAAGCTGGCAGAATTAACCACACGGTTCTTCTTGCTTTGCCTATTTTCCCTTTGGTTCTTAAGCTTATGCTTATCATTCTCTTTGCTTGGACTTTGCTGTTGCTTAAGCTTTCTTCTCTTCCTTGCTGTCTTTCTGGACTCGTAAACGATAGCATTCAGGATTCTGTTTTGTTACAGATTTCTGCCGTGAAAAGGTCTCTGTTAGAAATGGCAAACAAAAAAAAAAAAAAAAAAAAAAAAAAAAAGTGGAGGAGTGGAGGTAGTCCTGATGCTCACCTTATCCAGGGGACCAGGAAGGTCCGAGGCGGTGAAGAGCCACCGGAGTTCGGAACGTTGCCCGGCTCCACCGAGCCTCGCTTCGCTGCTGATCGCCCAGGCTGCAGGCACTAGATGGCAGCCTGTCCTCCGAGATCCGCGGGGCCACCAAACGTGCCTCTGGACTGGAAGATGACCATGATTTGGATCAGTTCAGTCGGTACTAAATCACTTCTATTGTTGATAAAACACAAATTTCCATCGGAGATGAAATGCGTTGTTAGCGCTGGAGTGAATTCTGCCTCCGTGGAGCACTTGGCATTCCCCTGCGCTCCTGATTTTTCTCTTCTCCACTGCCCCTGACCTAAGTTTTCAGTTTGAGTGGCTTCTTTTTGTGGTTCCTTCCTTTTTTTTTTTTTTTTTTTTTAATTTTTTTTTTGGGGGGGACACGGGGAAGGCAGCAAAGTGGGAAAAGAAATTGAAAGAAAATTTGAAATTTTGTATCTACATAGGTTACAAAATCAAAGAGAACAGGGTATGCAATTTACTGACAGAAAATGTTCTTCTTTTGCAGTGATATTTCCAGGAAAATTTCCAAGCATTCTGCTTCAATACTTATATATCACTTCATATACTTCTCTTTTTTTATTTTTTTTTAACGGAATAATAATAATTTAAAATGCAAAATCTTTTTGCAGAAAAATGGCATTTACAGTTCTCCATTTAATATTTTCTTAATAGCCTTCAGATTGCAGTGCCTGTGTTGTTTTTCAATTTATAAAAAAAAATTTAAAAAAAACCCAAAAAACTCCATTTTGAATTTTTCTCTTCTGAAAAAAGGTTTCAAAAACTGTTTAAATACTGTACTTATTTAATATTATTCTTTTAGCAGCATACTACTCAGAAGATCTTGAAATACATTTTCCTTTTAATTACATACCTAATGTTTTCAGAAGAAACACAAAAAACATGTATACTGCTTGAAGAGTATTACAGTGTAGAACAGCATGTGTTGCATGGAATTTTTTTATTTCCTTAAAAATGTATGACATGTTTGATAATTTCTAAAAGTTACTCCACAACATTTTTAAGGAAATAAAAAATCAAACATGTATGTGATGTATCCTACCTAATTTAACCATTCACTCTATGCTGGATTTTTTTTCTCAACAGCATGTCAATATTTCATCAATATCATCATTAGGAATTTTAACAATCAGATTTGCTGTGTATGCTTATCACAATTAGCAAGCATATGCTGCATATTTCTATTAACAGCACATCAATATCATCATTAAAAAATCAGCAATCAAATAGCTCTGTAGAGCAAGCATATGCTGAGAATTATAGTATTTAGAATTAAGAAAAGCTTTGTTTAGCATAAGTCTATTTCTGCTTCAGTTAATTTCTGCTTCTTATCAGAAGGGTTATCTTGATACCATCTTTCACTGTAAAACCTTTAAAATAGTGTTTCTGTGATATAAACCTTTACCAGAAACTGCAGTAACTGCATTAGGATTCACGAAGGTACCATAAAAGTGTTTATGAAAGCCTTTCAATATATTATGCCTTGAACTTTGCAACAAAAGCTTTGATTTTCCGGGGTAACCTTAGTACTGCGTATATGCAGCTATTTATCACTTCTTCCTGTTTCACTTTAACTGTTTAAAAGGCTTCAAGATGCTTTCTCTGTATATGTTATTGTGGTTTAAAGTCTGCTATTTAGAAGAAAAAACCCCCATAGTTTGCCAAGACATGACTCTTATTTCTCATGTATTTTATTAGCTTTATATAAAGAGTGCAACCTCGTATTAACATCCTAATATGATGAAAACGTAGTAGCAATAGGCTCTAATCTTGTGGCATATGCTGGAGAATCAATGGCATGTACCTAGCACTGTAAGATAGGAAGCAATTAACTGTTCTCCCACATCCATGTACCTCTTCCCTGGTTTGATTACAAGTGAAGTGATTCCTTGATACAGGAAAAATACTGCAACTAGTAAATTCAGTTTTAGATATCCAAGGTGTGTAGAAATTTTGTCCAATTTGAGCCAATTGAACTAATTATGTTCAGAAAGAATGTTGTGTTTTGTTTTGTTTATTTTTTTTTCCTATTAAGTTTATAGCTAACATTTTTGGAAACTAAAGGAGAGACATTATGGTGCAAGTTGTTTTTGTGACTTTTGTAAATAACAATTATTACAGAGCAAAGTTTCAGCCTTCTATCTTTATTACCTGTGAAACACCCATTCATTTTTAGACTTGCTTTAAACACAGCAATATAATAAGGAATGGCATAGTCCTACTTTAAAGAATCATTTGTTTGGGCAGTAAAAATATAGCATCTCAACGTTCTTAACCAATTATCTGTCTTTGTTTATGCTGTTTGTGGCTTATGGAGTAATGGCTCCAGCAGAGCTAAGATTCAGCACCAGTCTGGACATCGTTGTAGGAGAAAGATTCACTTGTGGCGATTACTGCAGTCTCCCAGCCTGCGTGAGGTCGTGCTCCTGACGTCCTGCAGGAGGTGAGGACAAGGACATAGCGTTAGTGTTTACAGACGGATAGTTTAACCTTGCCTAACATTTCACTTTGGCTACTGTTCTTCATAGCTCCCTTCTCAGAGCTGATATAGTAGGTTTATGGGTGTGGAAGCATGATTTTTATCTTGGCATTGGTTTGGGGATAATCAGGTCATCTGCAGAAAGCAGCTTGAACTCTTGACTCTCCTCATTTAAAACCAATGATCGCCAAGCCTATCTGCCTCAACTGTGTACTCCAGCAATTTGATGATGTTGATTTATATGAAAATGAGTATTGTACTCTTTATTTATTTCAAATCCATTGTTTGCTGCATTAAGTTACACTGCTGTAGTCATTGTAATTGTATGTTCTGGATTCGCTTCAGATGCGTCTGTGCCTCATGGGAGCCAGTCACATGGCAGCTATACAGAGAGGTTTTTTTGGATGTCATAAAATTGTGAGTTCTGTGCTTATATTTGATGCAGAGGTCATGAACTTTAGGTTCAGTGATAGCAGAAAACAGGGCTAGATGAAGAGAAAGCCTTCTGGAAGCTTGTATAGATGATACAAGCACAAAAAGAAGCTGCTGACAACTAAGCTTTCCGAACTGTCATGTACTCAGCTGATGCAATAATAATTTGCACAGAACAATAAGCTGTATTGCTGTATATAATATTCTTTTTTCTAATGACTCATTATCCTAGGATGATGAGGAGATGAGTAGAATATAAGTGTATTAAAACATAATTGCTTTTCTATTCAAACAAAACCATGCAGTGTATACATTGTGACAAATGCCTAATGAATACGAGTGGCGCTTTTTTGGTTCTATTTCAGTTTATGGCAATGCCTGCCATAACTGCCTAGTAAAGATCTTAATTGCTTTTTGTTTTAACAGTTACCTGATAGTTACTTTTGGCTGAAGAATCATACACAAGAATATGACTCTTCACTGGGAAAGTAAGCTGCTTACAAACCAAGAAAGTCAACATCTACAATTCAAGTTGCACAATTAAAAGATTAATTTCATACAGCTATTGCTATTGTACCATAAATAATTGTATAAATGTTGTGCCACTTTTTTTTTTTAATCCATTGTAGACAAAATGTACTAAAAACCTTTGAAAATATTATTGAAAAAAATTTACTTTTGAAGATATCTGCATACAAAAAATTTACCTTCCACAGATGTATTATTACTTGACATGAACAAAGATCTGTGAGTGTTAAAATCAGTCTTACGCAAGCACCTGTGTTCTGTTCTCATAGTCGTTGGTAAAACCCTAAACCTACGTTGCTTGGGCTAACTATTCTCTTCATTAATACTGTCTAGGTTCCTGTTATACTATTTACCAGAGGCACAAGGAACAGCTGAAGACATCCAGAATTCTATTTTTCATTGTACCTCCACCAGCACAAGTACTGTCTCATCCCAAGTTTCTTACAGTTCTTTTGAATCCATATTCCATGACTCCCATACCTATTTTTTTCAGTGTCAGACTGAATTCCTCCTGGTTAGCATAGTGTTGTGATACTCCAGTTTGCACACCATTTGAGCACCTTCTCACTCACTGGATGATACGCTCCTGGTGCACAGTTATGACTCGTTGGCTTTCTGCTCTCACAGGTTCTCCAGCCAAGAGCTACAGGGCAGTCTCAGAAGCATCCGTTTTATGGTTATGGAAGTGCTACTATTCTGCACACGTTTGACTTGAGATTTTTCATGTGATTTTGCTGACTTCCCTTGTGTGTTCCTGCTGCGGTGCTAACCTGGAGATTACACAAACGCAGAGGAACTGTAGCTACCAAACAGCAGAGACACCTTCACTGTCCAGTTCAGCATCCATTCCTAAGCCAGCACAGAGGTTAAAAAGCAATACCAGAAAGGTACTGTTGGGTCTAAAATTGGAGCCATGATGAGAAACTAAGATTATCAGATGGAACGAAAAGGCATGTTCGAGCTTGAACCAAAGGTCATGCAATTACCAAAGCCTCTTACAGAGATCTCCCAGTGCATTGAAGTGGTAACACACAGCATGCCGCTTGAAAAACTTGTTTCCTGCTATTAAATAACAGGATTCCTCTGTAAATGCCTGGGATCTGAAATCTGTTCTTGGGAATTCTACAGCTTCACAGCTGAGCTGAAGTATTCTTGAAGTACTGCTATTTAAGCTTCGATTTCTTAATTTTTTTTTATTTTTTTTTTTGAGGGGGTGCGTCTGCTTTTGGTGGTGGGATTTTCTTTTTTTTGTTTCTGTGACATGATTGATTCATTTTTTTTCCCTCAGGTAATTTTTTCTTAAAAATTTTACATTCAGCAAAAGATTTGGGTGAACGGTATATCTACAGTATAGACACAGTCCTGATTGACATTAGCTTACTGCGCCAGGAGTAAATTAGTCAGATAATTTCTGGTTAAACTATGACTGATAATAACATGTAAGACTCCACATAAGCCAAGGCTGCCTGTTGTTAGGTCAGGTTCTGCAAGTTGCACTGTATTTTCTGGTAGCAAGCTAACTAAAACAAAACTTACCTGTGTCTTGCAACACTGTACGACTGACTGCATTATGGAAAAACACATGTTTCTGGCTTGAACATGAGCTATGTTTTAATGAGCGATTTGGAATAGGGTTATGGCATTTGATGTGCTCCTCAAGCATGAGGCTATCACTCACACAGTGTGAAATATGACAGAAATAATGTGAGGTTGTTTTTAACCAGTGGGGTAAATGGTAACAAACAGTATATGTACTACGAAGTTTTCATAGCTGCCAAAATTTAAAGATGTTACCTGTTTTTTTTTAACGTGTTCATTACATGTAATGAAGTATTTTTCGGTCCTGTATACATTGCAAAGGTTTTTGCTAAAATTTGACATAGATACTTAGATTTCATATTTATTCTTAACACTGTTTTTTGGTGTATTCGGTTTGCATATTTTTTTATAGGGACCTCAACTTTGCTGTGAGTTCTTATATGTCACAACAATATGTCTTAGTATTAGAGTCTTTTTTTTCTTTTTCTTTGAATAGCAAGTACCAAAAAAAAAAAAAAAAACACAAAACTGTTAAAATACATTATATTCCATGGCTATGTAATATCCATGGATGAAATTCCCCTAAAATGATGTGTTCCCCCCTCCCTCTCTTAAAAGAAAAAGTGCTCCAAATTTTTTTTAATTAATACATTTCAGAAGATACCTACTTCATTACCAAAGTGCTCTCTAAGGCTGGGAAACATATCGTAGTCTGAGATTAGACACTACTGTAGCTGAAGGAAATAGTTTTGTAGAAACTATGAATGTAGCAAGCGTTAATGTTTCCTCTTGCTTTATCTCACATCCCTATTGATAGTTGTCCTGGTTCCGTGTAAAAAGGGGTTCAGGGCAGGACCCACACAGAACAGAACTATGTACTTGCCTCTCCCCCGCCCCCCGAGAGAGAGAGAGACACTTTGGAAAAAAAATTAAGTATATTGTTCAACAAGGAACAGAAAACGAAAAAGGGAGGTAAGGAAAATTATATATACAAAGATTAGGGGAATAATACAAAAGATAAAATATACAAAACCCTCAGAAATGGTTCCAGGGTCCCACGGAGTGAAAGGAGAACTTTCCTCTCCGAGCTCCAAGGCAGGCGTGAAATAAGAAACCACTCCCTGCCTCTTATCAGAGTGTGTGTGGGAAGGGGAGGGAATACAATGGTTCACCCCCACCCGGGGTCCTCCCAGTTGCTGGAAGGTCACGACCCCATTCCAAGCCTCAAACCACAACAACAGTTATTTCAGAAGTATTCTTCATGTGTGGAGACACAGGAAGAAGAAAAAAACCCACCCTTAATAAGCTGAATTATTATGTAGCTTTTAGTCTTCTATTCCCTTTTCCCCTTTATAAGGATTTTTCTTAGATCATTTGTTGCACATGCAGAAGAGCAATGGGATGTGGACAGATATCAAAAGATCAGCTGAAGTGGCAATGGCAAATGGGTTGTGATTAGGTAGTAATGTGTTCCTATTTTTTTATTCATTGTTCTGTTTGTAACCTTTATTTTCACATCTGGCTGTACACATGGAGAAGGTTCTATTCTTTTATCACTTGTATTTATTCTGTGGGATTTATTTTTTTTTTATCGTCCATCATTGTAGGCATTTCCTTGTTAGTTAATGCTGTGAATTGGTCAGTGAGAGGAGTGAACTTCATATTCTTCAGTAGGTCATTAGGATAGTGTTTTGGATCTTTCAAACTGAAAGTTTCAGGCCATGATGCCTTTTTGCACCACTTATGAGTACATTTAATTTCCAGCTTGCCTCTCAGATTTCAGTTCCATTGAAACACTTCTCACTCACAGGTTTGCTTTATTTTTCTTCTTTTTGGATTAATTTTCACACTTGAATGTTACACTTCTCAAAGGCAAAGGAAGTTGTTTGCTTATTTTGTTTTTCTAAAAAGGATAATCAGTTTTTCTACAGATTCACAAGTGCTGTATTTTACGGGATTTCCACCTCACCACTCCTACTCCATATAAATGGCTAAGCATTTCTTATATCTGGAAAGTTCTCATTTCTTGTATCTGTAATAATAAGAAATATTTATTATATCTGGATTCAGTGAAAGCATAGTAAATAATAGTCTAAATGACGTCAAGAAGATTTTGAATCTACAGCTGCTCACCTATCTGTGTCCTCCCTGTCTTCCCCATGGACATTTGATCAATTGTGATTCACGAGTTCTGGTTCTGCTTTCTTGCTGGGTGGTATCACTTCATAAATATTTCTGTGCCTTGCCTAGGGTCCCAGAACACTGGATTTCCAATATTTTTCAAGTGCTTACTGAGAAGTCATTTGGCATATTATCAAATGGCTGCAGCCCAACAATAAGCTATAGGTGGAATTTTTAATAGGAAGTTGGCAGGTCTCACAACTCAGACTGGGCATTTAGTTTTTTTTTCCCTAGATAGTTTGCTTGTTTAAAAGAGGAAAGAAAACCAATGTATTTGCAGAATTAAATTAATAATTTCAGATTAAAGAACAATAATTGCTGGTTTTGAAATTCTGAAATATTTCTGTACAGAATTTTTTTTCAGTTTATTTTTCAGGTTACACTTAGTGAGGAAACTAGATGGTCTTCCTAGTATGGATCATGTAGGGAAGCTGCCTTTGCCCTTTTAGCGTAGAGGTTAACACATTCACTTTCTATGAGTGCCAACCAGACCTTGGTCCAAAGAACTCCCCAGGAACATACTTCACTTTCCCCAGACAAGACTTTATCTGTTCCTACTCATCCTGCTACTGTAAAGACGCTCCAAGATCATGATCTCTCAGACTTCCCCTCTGAAGCTCGCTCTTTCATATAATTGCCCCTTTGCAAAATTGCACCTTTGGCAAATTATTGTAAGAGTAACTGAATAAAGGTGATTGTGAAACCTGGTGTTGAAGGTGCTCACTTGTGATGAAAGTCACCTTATTTCCAGTTCTGTTCATCAATAAGACTTAAGTTTATTTAGACTAGCAACATGTTACTGCTCCTCACTCTGTCTAGTTGTATACTTACGGTATTCATACCAGGCGCAAAACTGCTTTTACAAGCTGTAGCTGAAGTAATATAAAAACAATTTTCAAAATGAAAGGCTGCCTAAAATATATACCTCCTGTAGCCAGTGTGCTAGCAGCATTTGTTTCCTGCTGTCTGGGAGGTCAACCTCATTAACAGCATGAATATAGTTTTCAGACACAGGAAACTCATTTATGACAGACATTAAGAGTTTACTAAAGCAAGACAGAAATACAGAAGGAGGCAAAGTAGAAAATGTAGTCATCTTTGTCGCTAAATAGCATCCTATTAAGAAAGACAGTAGTATGCTCCATGTAAATATTTGCCTTCCAGAAAATGTGGATCATCTTCTATTCTTAACAGGGATACGTAGCCAAATTTGCTATAGCTGACTGCCAAGTTAATTCACATCAAATAGGTGTTTCTAAAGTGTTTTATTATTTTCTGGAAATGAATATGTAACTTCTCATATACTGCAAAACATACTGAACTGTCAAATCTACACCAGGAGGTTTTTTTAGAGATAAATCAATAAGATTTTTGCTTATAAGCAAGTTTATTACTTCAGTTGAAACAATAGCAACACAAATAGATGTCTTTGGAGGTCCCTTCCAGCCCAGACATTCTATGATTCTATGAAAAAAAAAAAAAAAAACAAACCAAAACTGCAAAGCCAACCACTTAACCTTTTCTTCTCCTTGAACTTACACAGTTGAGTAACAAGGCCAAGACAGGTTAGAAACTGTGCTTTTCTACCTGCTTCCTACTCACATATGGTTACACAGATCATGCAGTATTCTTGACTCCATTGTTCCGGAATAAGGAAACCAATCTAACTGATGTAATGAGAATACATGGGAATACTGACCTTCTATTTGGTCCAGTGTTTGGATTGCTGTTGGGTGGACTTGGATTCCTGATTGTCCTGGTTCCGTGTAAAAAGGGGTTCAGGGCAGGACCCACACAGAACAGAACTATGTACTCGCCTCTCCCTCGCCCCCCGAGAGAGAGAGAGACACTTTTGAAAAAAAAATGAAGTATATTGTTCAACAAGGAACAGAAAACGAAAAAGGGAGGTAAGGAAAATTATATATACAAAGATTAGGGGAATAATACAAAAGATAAAATATACAAAACCCTCAGAAATGGTTCCAGGGTCCCACGGAGTGAAAGGAGAACTTTCCTCTCCGAGCTCCAAGGCAGGAATGAAATAAGAAACCACTCCCTGCCTCTTATCAGAGTGTGTGTGGGAAGGGGAGGGAATACAATGGTTTCACACCCACCCGGGGTCCTCCCAGTTGCTGGAAGGTCACGACCCCATTCCAAGCCTCAAACCACAACACTGATGCACATCCAGCTTCTTTCTGTTTGGAACTAGAGAAGGAAGGTGAAAAGTACATAGGTTACATACTGCCACCATGTTTTTTTTTCCTGTAGACATCAAAATGCACATGGCATTTCTGTGAGGCAGCCGTGTGCTGCTACAATTAGCATTTTGTCCAACATCTTATTAGCTTCACCACCCATGAATTGTTTTTGAAGAATTTTGGATCCAAATAGGTTTTACTGTCTGAAACTTAGGAAGCTTTTCTTGGGAGAAGCAGTGAGAGAGGCTGTTTAACACTGTTTGGAGAACTGGAAGAAAAAAAAATTACCTTAATTATTAGATTGGGGGTAAGATGGAAAGGCCACTGGATGAGGAGAAAAATAATTTTAGGTGGCCACAGAATAGTTAAGGCTGGGAAGGGATCTCTGAAGACCATCTAGTGCAACATTCCCTGCTGAAATTAGGGCCAGCTACAGCAGATTGCTCAAGGCTGTGTCTGGTTAACTTTTAACTATCTCCAAGGATGGAGACTCCACAGCTTCTTTGGGAAACCTGTTCTTACAGTAAGAATATTGTGGGTGTTTTTTTTTTTTTTTCTTTATGTTTAAGTAAAGAAAATTTTTGTTTGTTTTATATCTGTGCCCATTGTCACTTGAACATTCACTACTTATTACTGAGGAGTGTCTGTTTCCATCTTGACGTTCTTTCCCAGGGCACTAGAGTTAGAAAAGCTAAAGATGTTTCAAAAAGTATGCACAAAATACTTTAGGCTGAGTTTATTAGGGAATCCAATAAAATTTTGATTTTGGTATCTCCAGAATGCTTATGAGAATCAAGGAAGGGCTCCAAAATGTGTGGCGGTTGCTCCGGAGGACCAAGGAGTAGCCCCTCCCCTCCTCCTCTTCCTTTGTACTAGATTTATAGTTGAGCTGACGTCATATGGTCTGGAATATCCCTTTGGCCAGTTTGGGTCAGCTGTCCTGGTTATGTTCCCCCCAGGCTCCTGCCCTCCCATCCCACTGGGGGGGGGAATGTCAGAAAGAGCCTTGGTGCTGTGTAAGCCTTGCTCAGTGGCAGTCACAACATGGGTGTTATCAACACCCTTCTGACTCCCAGCACAACAGCTCTGCACCAGGAGGCTGCAATGGGAACACCAGCTCAGCCAGGCCTAATACGCTGTCCAATACAGATGAGAGTGAACAATAGGAGTACTGATAATATATATTTATTTAAATACAGTAATAAGAGAGGAGGATAAAAATTAAACTTGTGCAGTTTACACTTGATTTCAAATAGTAATCATCTTGCGTTTTACGTGGAGAATATTGAAACCATCATCCCTTATGCAGAGTTATGCATTTCAGGTAACTCAGATCTAAGATTGTCTGTATTTCTTGCCATTATCTCTCTGACTTTCCAAGTCTGTCAGACTTCATTTCTATGCTGATGACATTTGGAGGCATGCTTGATCCCCATGTTCATGGCCTCTAAATATTTGTTTATTAAAATTAACGTATTTCATAACAACAACTGGTGTATTGTCATTGTGGAAACAATGACAGAAACCAACTGTGAGTTTCACTCTCCTGCCTTTCCCACATGAAAGCACAGTAAACTTAACCAAACATATGGTGGCATAATGCAGATAGATATTGTAGTGTATAGAGAATGTTAGACATTAATTGCAAAAAATCTCCAAGATGCTTAACATCTTCTATATAGGATGTATCACTGCATTTATCTCTGGTTAGGTCAAGCCAAGGAGGTGAAGAATTAGAGCTGGAAAAGTGGGAAATGGAAGAATTGGGACAGCAGGAGTATGAATGAATGTGTGGGGGAGTGAATTTTGCTCTCCATTTAAGAGAAAACTGATACTTCCATAGAAGCCTCTGCTTTCTAGCTACTTCATATGTTTCTGCAAGCATAAGTTGTTGCTGTCTCGTATGCTTTTCTCTTCCCCCTTTTTCCTGCTATTCCCATTTCCCACACTTCAACAAAGAGATGTAGAGGATGCAAATAAATTGCCTGTCTGAAATGGAAGGAGCTGTGGGCTTTGGTTGACATTAGTGTATTGTGGAGGGATCCAGATGCACGATACTCATCAAATTTCTATCAATACTAATTTACTAATATCAATAATAATCTGTTTCCCAGTGGATCAGCTTTCTCAAGCAGGGTCTGTGCACTACTTACAGCTCTCTGAGCTCTTCAACTAAGGTGTCAATAAAGCTGACCGCTGTTCTGGGGCTATTGACAGTTATTAAAAATGACCTTGATGTAATTTCATGCCTATCAAAACAAAGGCCATATGTTAAGGATTATGAAAAGCTACAGTGAAGGAAAGAAATGACAGGCTTCTCCTGGGTGAGGGTAGAGGGAGGTCAGCATATGTGAAGATTATTGGCTCCTCTCCTCTGCTTCTTTTCCTAGGGCACTGAGCAGTGCCCCTTGGTAGACAACTGTTATGCTAAGGGCATAATTGGAACAATTTAGAGCTCAGGGGTGCACTTTTTTTAAAGATCTGTCATAGCATATCATCTCAGCAGTTAATGTGGCGTAAAATATCATAAGCACTGCTGAGGACCCTGGAGTCTCTATGGCAGGGACCAATCGATAAGACCCAGTGGATGATCTGTCTTCACTCACAAATAGAGGGCAATGTGAGGAACACTCTCACTTGCTTTCTTATTTCACCACTTTATAGGCATACCAGGCTTTTACCTGGGTAACTGTCACATGCAGACAAGAAATAATAGTCTGGTTTTACCTCAGGCTTGGTGATCAGTAAGATTTTGTGAAACTGTGTGGAGATAGAGTCCAAAACAAAAAGTGAATGGGTTCCTTGTTTATCAGTCAAAACGTACCTTGTTGTAATATGCATGTTACAAATCTAGACAGGTTACAGGCAGCATAGCATACTGCAACCTTCTCCCTTTGCTCTTAAAAATGAGTTTGCAGGGCTATCTCTATAAACTTTTTTTTAAAAAGTTGTTTATTTTTCCTCTCTTACAAGTATGAAAATATCTTCCCAAATCAGTAAATGTTCATGCAGACCTGAAGCTAGCTACCTGTGTGTGGAGGTTGTGCTCTGGCTCTGTAGCCCTAACTCTTACCCCCAGCACTGACACTTAGCGCAATAGCAAAAACAGGTAAATGGTTTATGGCTTCCTCATAATCTCACCACTCCCAGCCCAAACTGCTTCGGGACTGCTTTTAAAAGTGATAAATAGATGCTATCTCTAAAGCTTCTTTAGTGAGATCCTCCCCTCTTGTGATGCTGGAGAACCAAGGAGGGAGAGACACTGGACATCCCTGGTAACAACCTGGTGCCTGGGGACAGGAGCAGGATGGCTCTGCTCTGAGAGCCAGCCACTAAATCAATGGCAAGACCTTCATGGGAGTCTCCTCAGAAGGGGAGGATAGACTTTAAAATTACAGTTTTCTAGGCAATGGGGAAATTTTATATTTAACTGGATTGAAATAAATAATTTTAGGTCACATCAAAATAAAATAGCATTCTTCCTGTCAAGAAAATTAAATGGAAATAGTTCTAGAAAATCCACTATTTTATACAGCAAATTAGCAGATAGATTTAGTCTACAAAAATCATGAATTTCTCCTGGCAACTTCAGCCAGGATTTTGTTTCCAGTTTTATTTGTGTATGGCACAGGGCTAGCAGCCTGATGTCTATATCATTGTGGATACAATGTTGGTCTGTCAGGATTGCTTTGAATTAAAACATTAATATTCATTCTCTTTGTGTTTAGGAAGTCTACAAACCGTATTGGGTTATCTAAAAAAGGATATAAACATCACTTTAAAAAAACGCTAGAGAACATAGGAGTGACCTGGCTTGAATATAATATGGCATGGTACAAATTTTGTATTTATAATAGAAATAATATAAGACTCCTTGTATCATAAGTCTACAACAAACCATAATATAAAGCCACAAAAGGATGTGTGCTCTCTCTGACAGGTATTGTCTCCTGTCAGGTGTCCTCATGTCAACACCACCCTGCCTTCTGTGTTGCTCCAAAGGTTCA
>NW_008628916.1:83281-87239 GCF_000691845.1 Merops nubicus
TCAGCAGGTTGCGCAATGGATTGATGCACTTGAAAACTAATTTAGGTGGGAAAAAAGTGCAGAAAATAGGTATGTTTCTTAGCCACATAAGTATCTCCATCCAGTTCATCATGACCTAGTACTACTTTCTTTTTTTTTTTTTTTTTTTTTCCCCTGACTCAGTGCAGTGAGCAATGTGTAAAGGTGGAAAGAAACCATTGGAAAAGTAAGCGGATCATGGGTGGTTGTGTTCTTCATATACTTAAATGCATTGTGTAGAGCCTGAGACTGCTGGATTGAGTTGTTGGCATGATGTGATGATTAACATTAATGGTCATTGCTCTCCTTCCAAAGGTTTTCATTGGCATCTAAGTAAGGTGCACATTGTAACCTAGGTGTGGAAGCATGTCTAGGAACAATCTTCTTGTTTTCTTTCCAAGATTCTATTTTGTTGAAATGGAAAACATGACATATGGTTTAGTTTATTGAGCAACCACTTCTGCTTCTGCTCTAAATGACTCTTTAGAGTATGCATGCTTATAGTAACTAACCTTTGTAATCAAACATTACCTAGAAATTGCTACAGATGTACGAACATGCTTTTCTAGATGAAAGTTTGAACTTGAAAGCTTTGACAATTTAATTAAAAAGAATCTTCAGGTGTTTTGCATAAGCTTAGGATTCCTGTGAATTTCTGAAGCTTTTTTTATTTTATTTTTCTTATCTCAACAGGAATCTTGAAACAGTATTGCCTATATAATAACACTTGTGAATCTTACCATCTGTAAAGTGACAATGCTTGTAATATCTTTGAAAGGAAGTATTATCATAATTAAATTTACAAATGACCTAGGAATTATCCATAATAAAAAAAGTTTGTGTAACCAACTGCCGAAATTTTAGGGGGGCATTAAATAAATCTTTGTGCAAAGAAAGGTTATTTTTGTGAGAGAGATGATCTGAACAGTTTACTGTGAAATCTTTGAAAAGGTTTTTAAAAGGATGAAAAGCTAGTTACTTAGAGAGAGGAGCTATTCCCCACTCATGTCACGGCTTTACAATAGACTGATCTGAACTGTCACATGTGGAGAAACCACTACTTTTTTATTTTTTTTAATTGTGTGGGTTTTTTTTTTCTCCAATATAATTTTCTTTATTGCTTTTCTTTTGGGAGTATTCATCAAGATACATTTTAGTGTATTTGCACAAGCAAAACTCTCTGAGTGTTGACAAGGTCTAAGCTTTCATGCTGTAAGTTAACTTCTCACTATACCACTACCTAGTACTATAATTACACTTTAAAAGAAACAAACAAAAAAATCAAAGCAAAAGCCCCAAACCTTTATATATCACTAATATTAGTGCAAAACTGCTTAAACGGGACCTCAGTTTTGAGTCTGGTACTTGTAATGCAGTTGACTTCCATGAGTGATGAAAATCATTACAAGAGAGCAAAGTAGAGAATAAATAAATAAAAATGCAAATAAAAGCAAAGTATATTAAAAAAAAACATAAAGAAAGCTAAACTTAGTATTTAGAATATAAGACTGAAGACATAATATGATGGATAATAAGATGGCAAAGGCTGTTTGTGGGACTTCTAGTCTTTAATTTTTTCAAAACTAAAATGATTTTAGATTTCTATAGTTTATTAGGTGGAATTAGCTTTACTTGACTTGATAGTCTGCTTTTTTTTTTTTTTTCCACAGAAAGAAGCAGCATCATTAAGTTTATATGCTGACATTTTATAACGTGTCAAATGTGTCATTGCTATATTACCAGATCAAAGAGTTCAAAGTGACACTTTCTAATCAAGACTCTCAAGAGGTTTCATTACTAAACAGAAGCAGGAAACACTTGGGATAATGGTTCAATACATACTTTAGAGTTCTGACGGAAGACTTTTTTTTTTTTTTTGAAGTAGGAAGTCACCTTAAAGCTGTAAAAACGAATATTTAATAAAATGATAAAACAGCGTTTAAAACTAGAAGCACAATCATTGAGCTGAGTTGTGTATTTTATGAGACCTCTGCCCTGTTGTTACATGTGTTTAGGCTGAAACTTTTTACAAAACTGACTTCAATGTAATTGTTTGCACCCAGCACTTCAGATAATAGAAGAAACCTCCCATCCAGAGTTGGCTGCCAGAAAGTAATTTTAACATAGCATTTAATCTTCTTTAAATTTTTAGTGCTTGTGAGAGATCCCTTGCTGACAGCTGAGAGAACTGAATCTATTAAGTAGGAGGAGGAGTAAAACGTGGGCCTGTGGCATGCAAATGTCTCCTAACAGTCTGCAGAGCTTTTCCTAGCCTACTTTTGCCAAGTATCCTAAGGGGACGAAGACCACAGAAGTGCATATGTCTATACATTATCGGCTGCACTCCTTTCTGCTATTACCATCTGGCTCTTGAGACATACTGCAAGGCAGTTTTCAACCTCTTTTTGAGATGCAAAGAGTGGCACTTGGAAGTACCTGTGTGAACTGGCCGTGGTATGTGACATTTGTTATCTGTTGGGGGAAAAATTTGAATCCATGGATCTTCCATGTTTTGGATTCTTCAGATAGGTGGTTTTGAGATGGGGGTAACAGAGGTCTGTGCTTGCCAGGCATAGATGGTATGTAAAATAGGCTTTATGTCCTTTTTTTCTGCTCAGACTTTGGCCATCTGTCCAGCATTTCTGGATGTTTGACAACCCAGGCAGAATGTGAACTCCACATGGGCTTGTAGATCTCCGACAGAGCTATTGTTAAGTTACTTTATGCAGTTCATTGAAGTAATAAATGAACAATTGGCATATCTAAATGGAAGACTGAATTTGGCCTCTTAGTCTTCCATTTTGAGATAAAAATCCATTAGGCAAATTTTCCTTGAAATAAAAATAAAAAAATAATCTAAAGATAGTCACAGATGTCTTGAAAAACATTTCCACCAAAATTATCTTCAGTATAAACTTCCTTTAATCTTTTTATGCCAAACAAACTGTTACAACTATGAAGATTAATATTAGTACAAAAATTTTACAATAGGTATTCTAAAAGGGAAGATTATACTGTCATACTGACACAACAATTCTTACATGGGAAGGAAAAGTTAGATTTTTCCATTAATGAGAAAAATTATCTAACAGTTTACTCGAGAGGTTCCTCAAAGCTCAGTCATTGTATGAAGATTAGTTCATGTTTTTATTAATATTCAGGGTAAAAGTAAGGATGTGGCAAAGTCACACACTGACCGAGCAAACCTGGAAGGCATTGTACGGTAAAGGTTTGTAAAGATCTGCAGTAAAAATTTTATTATTTAAAAATGCTGCAGGGAAATAAAATCTTCTGTGGGTTTAGCTTTTTCTTCTTATTCATGGCATGCCTATTACAGGATTACGTTTGGCATATTTTATAGAGGCTTGTGTGTCTTTAAACATTTCTGCAAATTACTTGGGATACTGGGCAAGGAATGGCCCAGCATGGCTGTTGATAGAAAGCACATTTGGAATATAATTGAAATGTTTTTCTCTTCTGTTTTAGAATTTTTCCATTTTGTGCGTATTGAGAATCTGTATAAAATTTTATTACAAGAATCTATATTTCTTCAAAATTTGCTTAAAAAAACCCCAAACTACTAACTTCTTTTTTAATGATATGCCAGTTACAATGAGACCATTGTATGGGCTGGCTTCACTGTTGTTAACCTGTCTTTTGTTCTTCTACCAAAACTGAGTCTTTAATTTCCCTTTAATTGCCTTCTCTATGCAATGAAGAGAACAGTCCTGTATGTTTAGACACATGCAGTCCTTTTACTTTTAGATGACTTGTTATCCAAATCAGTATCTTAAATGATTAAAATGCTTTATGATCCAGAGTTGTGTCTCTTTCATCTATAAAATAAGTTTGCCAATCTGCTTTCTCAAGCTGTCATGGAAGTCCATTTTAACATCTTCAGATGATCTGACCTGTTTCACTGCTCTTAGCTTAGAGCTTG
>NW_008628916.1:87257-92624 GCF_000691845.1 Merops nubicus
CTGCTGAATCATCTGAAATATTTATATGGTTCCAGCCTGCTGACTGCATAATTCTGTACTAATGTTCTGTGCAAACATTCCTCTCACATTTTTTTGTTTTATATTTTGCATTCTGACACTTAAAACCCAGGCTAAGACTCGTATTTACTTATCCTTACATTAGTACTATCATATGTCTATTCTACTTGAATCAGAAAACATGTTGACCAAACATTTCTAAATTAAGTATCTCATTTTTTGACTTGGTGCCTCTTCCTGTTTCTTAAAGTTATTGCTTACACTGCAAATGTTCAGAATTCAGCTGTGCTTTTTAACACAGTAGGGGCACTTCACAGGAAGATCCAGTAGATTGAATGACCTCATGATCAGAAGGCAACGCTAAACTAGTTTTACTCCACAGTTTTGAGACACGTCTGAAAAAAATCTGTTCATCAATAGCTATGATGGCTGACAAAACACCCCAGTCCTAGATGTCTGCGTACCCTTGTGGTCCTTTGAAATTAGTGTAATGCTATCAGAACAGATCTAGATTAATACAATGGTCTGCATACTTTACTGTTATGAAGTAGTTCCCTTATAAATTTGTATCATAATATTAATTACAGTGTTAATTTCCCAGATGTTGGCTGACATCATTAGGAACATGACAATCAGCCTTTGTTTGCCTATTCTACATATATTACAAAGTGGGCTAAAGATTGATGCCAACAAACATGACGATGATAATATGAAGAGGTTCTTAGCTGTTTACATTGTTACGTATAGTTTCCATACAATACACTGCCTTCTCTTCCAAGAAAGTAAGTTGTAGCTTATATATACAGCCAGCAAAACTAACTTGCCCTGATAAAAGCTAAACCTGTCAATTTTGTATTAAGGAAAAAATAAGCTTAAGACCATGATCTCTGACAGCAGGGGAACAAGAATTACTCCTACGTACCACTGGCTACTGTGTTTAACAGCTCATTGCTTTCAGAAGGAATAATTTGCCAATTATAATGCACCGATTCAACTGCATCATCAAAACCAAACTCTAAACTTCTTAATTTTATCCCTCAGGTGCTTGCCCTTAATATTATAATGATGGGATTATGATACAATGATTTAAAAGGTACAATGACTGTCAAACTGTAAAATTTACCCAATTAAGCGCAGTCAGCTAGATCTTGCTCACAACCTAACCCTTTTCTTCCACCATGCTTTGTTTCTGTACATACATCTGTGAAAGCCATTGAGTAACCCCAGCGTTTTCCATTCCATGCAACGAAGCTCTTTGCAAAAAGCAGCTGGCCAGTTGATCTACCAGTCATGAGATTGGATATTTGAACCTACTGTTAATGAAATTTGCTAATAGGGAACTAATTTATTGTGCATGGTGTTATGTTGGACTAGGTCTGTTCTAGTCCCAGAGAGATTTATGTTTCAGTGGTGCAAGAAATGAATGCTTCAGCAAGGATACTGGGGTTATAATTAGGAAATCACAGTATCTGTAAGTATAGTTTTCTTCAAGAAAAAGGGTTTTGTTCAGGTAAAAGTAAAAAGAAAGAGTTTGTTTTGGAAAACTCCAAGGTTTTTTTTTTTTTTTTGTAGCCGTAGTAGCAATTTACGACAGAATGGTTATAACTCTTACTTTAGTTTATTCTGAAATGTGCTATTTCATATATGCTCTTTTGCAAATGTAAATACTAATCATTGTAACAGCAACAAGGCATATAACAGTTCTCATCAATTTTTTAGGTTCCTTGAGATGTTTATTAAGGAGAAGAGTTACCCAAGTTGAAGGTGCTTTTATCCTTAACAAAGATCTCGTGTATTAGTTTCTAAACAGGCAGTTACCTGGTGCATTTGGAGTGTGATATTATTAATAGTACACTGAATGGGGATGTTAACTTCTGGGGATACTTGGGACTGAACTGTCAGTGGCATCAAGTTCCCTGCAAAGCTCAGAACTGAACTCCTGACTTTACATCTGGGTCAGAGGAAAGAATATTTTTCAATAATTTTAAGTGACTTTGTGTTCTGTATTTGTCTGCCATACATTTCAGTTTACAGTTATCTTTTGTCAGGATTAAAGCTTCCTAAAATGTTTTAATTTATTCTTTGATCTATCATGATGTATCCTGCTTTTATTCTTTAGCTTTGTTACCTTTGGCTGTCAAAAACCTGAGTGACTCTCCAGTGTGTTTCTTAGTCATGGGAAAGACCTATGGGAAAAGATTTTAGATATGATATGTGTAAGAATGATCATACTTAGCTAAAGTGAGTAGCAGAATCCAAGCTTATTCTTGTGTTGAGATGGAGGACTGTAGCAATAAACGAACCATTCTCATTCTGCTCAGGAATCCCAATGCTCCATTTCCAATTTTTCGTCTCCTCCCACCAATCCTCCAGTTGGTAGCTCTGAAACTGATGAAAACCTGACTCAACTCCCTTGGCTTAGCTGCTTGTGTTGGAAAATACATCTTTTCTCACAATTACTGTATGTGGTTACTGTATATGTGCAGTGTAGTTTTCACCTGTAAAGAGGGCTTAATGAGTTGTATTTTGAAGATCTCTTACCATTTTTTGTGTCTGTGAGTTTTAGGGGAGATCAGTGGTTCCTCTCGCTGACAACTGCTGAGAGAAGCACTTTCTTTGGTGTTTGTCCTGGGCTTTCATAACAGCATGAGAACAAAAGACAGGAAGAGAAATTGTTAACAGACTCAAAAACTTATGGAAAAAATACACACAAATGAAACAAAAAGCAACCACCGAGGTGTTACTGTAAAGAATAAATTTCTAGTAATGCTAATTTTAAAGGCTTGGCCTATAGCCAGGTGAATGGTGGTATATACAAGGTGGGCTGGCTACTCAGTTTTGAACAAGGAGGTTCTGTCTATATCCTTGTCCAAAAGCGCACAGATTCGTTTGCATGAATGTGTGCTGCACATGCCAAAACCTGCATGTGGCTCCTTGCTATAAAGGAAAATTGAAGTGTAAGGGAAACAAGGCTTTGCTACCAATTTACTGCTCATGTGGCCACTACTATTTCTGATAATAGTTCACCTGTGGCATGCATGTGGTGTGCCTGAAAACGTGCTATGGGCGTGTGCACAAGATACCCTCCTCAGCTGTACATTTATCTGGATATGGCTTCAGGACTTTTTTTCTGAGATAGATGCAGTCCATTACACTCTAATTCCCTGGTAAAATACCAGATAAATTTTGTCTAATGCCAGCATTAGTCATTTCTGTATTAATAGAACCTTCAATCTAATATTTGTGCTCTCCTAGCTCTTCATGGTTTGGCTTCACTTCAGCCTTCATGCTGAGGACCTTCCTGGACCACAGCCAAGCTACTGAGTATGAAGGATTAAATTTGCCCTTATATAGCAAGGTTGTATGGGATCATTCCAAGACTGATTTTCATAATTTGATAGTCAGGAGAGTTGATGTATTTATTTTCTTTCTTCCATGCTGTCCTGAAAAGGACAGCCAGCCTCTGCTGAATCCTGAACACTAATCGCTACAAAGGTTTACTTTTGTCTTGCAGCAGGTGTGTGACAGTTCAGATTACTTGTATATGGTTAGAGTAGCACACCGTACTTGTCCTACAGGGTGTTAAATATGGTTTCTTGACATTTTACCGTTCCGCATTTGGACAAGACAATTCCAAATATTTGACACGATCCTTTATTTTGTTTACATGGGCAGGATGAAGGGACAGTGCTTTTCTAAATATAAGAAATGTTTGAGCTGAGCTCTTTTATTCTCTGCTGTAACACAGCAGAACAAACTATTTTTCTAAATTATGAGATTTGTCATGACTACCATACTGGAGTCTTTGTTGGATTTCGAAGAACCGTAATTTGGAATATGCAAAATGTACGCTGATTTATTTTGTTATTTATAATCAAGGTTAAAAGCAAACCTGACCCTATTTTTAACTCTTTTTATGCTACACAGGGGCCACTTGCCATTAATGAGGGAATATTATTTACACATTTCACACACGTTTTCAGCCAGACGTCTAGAATAGAACATTTTCTTAAAGACTTCTAAAAGTTCAATTCCAGTCACTTTAAACTGGAGTAAATAATGGCTGACACTACTCTTCTTTACCCCTCAGCTTGGTCATCTCTTTAATCTTCCTACTTTGACTGCATCTAGTTAGTTTATTCTGTTTCCATTGCCTGGCAGGTGGCTTACATGACCGTGTTGGATCCAATCTGCCATTTAAAAAAAAATCATCAATAAAAAAGCAGACATGGCTAGAACACACCTTTAGCTCCAGCTCACATATTGAGGAACTTATGTTGTTTCATGATCACTAGAGGTATCTTGCTCTATAATTAGAAGTTACATAATGAAATGGACATAAAATGAAAAGGTGATCCTCTTAAGTGTTTTCTGGACAACTTGGAAACTGTCCTCGAAGGGATAGTGTTTATTCATTAGAATTTTTATAAACACACTGTATCAGATGCAGTAGCTATTTAGAAATTCAAAACTTGAGCAACATGGGGAAGT
This sequence comes from Merops nubicus, assembly GCF_000691845.1. Taxonomy (NCBI): domain Eukaryota; kingdom Metazoa; phylum Chordata; class Aves; order Coraciiformes; family Meropidae; genus Merops; species Merops nubicus. Next base: position 91,767 of record NW_008628916.1, read on the forward strand.
GTTGCATACCCTAATTACATGCTTAAGTTAAATATCTATGCCTGTTCTATAATTAATAAAGCTTCTATTAGGGCTCTGCTTCATAGGGACATGTATTCTTAGTTTAGCCACTTCAGATGAAGTTGCTTTCCTTCTCTATATGTCAAAAACATAAAACAATATCCTAAAGATTGTATTTGGCTATTTAAGAAGGAGAATTAAATGAGAATGAGAAGAGCATATTGTGTTAAACAGTTTTACACAGATAGTCATCTAAGATACTTAGGTACCTGATTACTGCTTAATGTTTTTCCCATACAGAAAGCTTAGAAGTGAGGGAAGTACTTTAACCTGTTTCTTACAAATGGGATATCTGAGGCAGAATGACAATAAATGATCAAACTGAACAAGAAGCCTCTGAGTAGAGAAAATTATCCCAGTTTTAATTCCCCGGAGTGTGAGACTAAGATTTCTAAATCAGAGATCTGTGAATACAAGAATACTCTTCCCACAGCAGAGTATTTGGATAAGAGGAGAAAGATTCGGGCTTCAAGTTGAGCAAGAGGGGTAGTTTCAAATAATTTCACCTGATCTTGAGTTTTTAAAATTCCACGAAGCACACAGAATAACCTATAACCCCATTAGGAAATACCAAGTGAAAGCAGGAATGAATCGGGGCAAAGACAGTCTTTCTTGCTTTTCTGCCAGCAGCCTGTTCAGAGTATAAGGGGAAAGGATCAATGTTTGTCTTAGTCCTATCTGCTTTGCTCAGCTCTTAGTGAGGATTATACCTTGCTCAGTCAACTGTACTCTGATCAGCAAAATAAAGTTCAAGCAAAAGTCAGTTTTAGGGCTAAGGGACCAAATGTGGTGGAAGAG
>NW_008628916.1:92668-93581 GCF_000691845.1 Merops nubicus
TGGTAGTGCTGAAATGAAGTCTACTGAATGAAAATTAAAAAATTCTCAGTGCTTTCAGTCAGATGTCTTTAGAGTTTCCTGCCAAAGAGCAATAATCATTTACTTCAATGCCTAAATGTCAAAGCGTAAAGGATGCAGGACAGGACCACTGTCAGTCCACCTGTCAATATGAAAATGTGGCAGGATAGTAAAGGAGCAGTTGTGTTCATAAACAGCTACTTACGTATTTTGTTACATGTGTAGTCCACAAAATTCTTGCTGGATCAACAGCTATTACTGTCCCTAGCTACTTTGTTAGCTAACATTTCATAAAAAAAAAAAAAAAAAAAGAAAGAAAAAAAAAAAGAAAAAGCTCTAGGATGACAATGTATCAGCACTGTTCTCATCTTATTCCTGCAGACCTGCTTGTTGTAACCAAGTTTGAACCAGATACAGATTGCGCATCTCACCTGGAAAAATGCTGCTATTTTTAATAAGTATGCATCATAAGCACTCTGCAGCTGCTGCTAAAGACTTGAGTTTGTTTCTTTGCTTTCAGTAACACAGCTAAATGTTTTCTTAACGCAATTTCTCAAGTCTGGTAGATTTGTCTGACCTTTAGATATTAAAAAATACATTGAGTCTTCATCAATAAAGTGCTGGCTTATTAAAGGAGTAATATAGTTACTTGCATTGCAAAAGTAATTTTACTTGGTGCAAGTGGGATATATAGGCTAGGGTAATGTTCTTTTTAAGGAACATTTTTCAGTTCTTACACTGTATTCACCCCAGGCTTCTGCATTCTCTAATTTATTTTAATGAAAATTATAAGACTAGGTCCCTTGGTGCTGAAACAAGATTTATAATAAAACAGAATAGGTATAAGTTTTGACACGTTCAATTGCAGACACATTTCTCTTTCCCCGTGTCCACA
>NW_008628916.1:96112-106758 GCF_000691845.1 Merops nubicus
TTTTGACTGAGCAAGAAGACTTTGGAGCAAGCTCTGACATGGCATCAGCAATACTGAAATTGTCACTTTCAGTGTGATAAAGCTTTGCAAGCATTCCTCAGCTCACTTAAAAATTATCAAGACTTTCCAAATGCAAGCCTCTGGAAGAGATTTTCACAGTCTTGCACTAGGAAAAATGAAATTCAAGCCTGACCTGTTAATTTTGCAGTGCTGTCTCTATTCCACATAGGAAAGTGACTAACTTGGTGACTGATGCAGCTGTCCCTGAACAGGAGAGAAGATCTCTTTCACAGCTGGAAGATGACTTGGTGATGGAGTGGTCTTGCATGTACCATTTCCATTTATATGTGCTTCCATGCATAGTTTACCTAAGGTAAAATTTCCTATTATTTTCGAGGAACATAAAACTTCTTCACATAGGTAAGTTTATTTATTTCAATTTATAAATAAAGCTAAGAGTGCTGGCCAGAGCTCCAAATGCTCTTTAGAATATATAACCATCACAAAAGTAAAATAATAGTAAAGTAAATTAAATTGTTTCCTGATTTATTTCCATCAACTACAATTTCTAGAAATCCACATTTATGACTATAAATTTGGGCTGACAGATCCTTTGTAGATTAAATAAGGCTCAAGAGTTACCTAAAACTATTCTTATTCATTCATCAGCTTTCATCCCCTGAAGTTGCATAGTGTTTGACCACCCCATCTTCTTGAAAGTTTACTGACCTGCCCACTCCTCACCCCACTTTTTCCATTTGTCTTTTCTTTCTGTTCTGTCTCCAGGCCTCAAAATTCCCATCCTATCCTCAGACTTAAATCTGTCACTCTTGTAACCTATACTTTTAATCTGAAGATCTGAAAGCATAGGGAAGCTCAGGAAGAGTTGAGAGAGTTTGGTCTATTTATTTGGCAGCAAGAACATGATAAGATGGAACCAGCTGGGTTGTTGAGAGGTTTGTCCTGTTCAGCCTTAGAGTAACTACAGAAGGACGGATACCCCAGGGTGTTGGAGATGTGATTTTGCAGCAATGTGGCTGTGAGCAAGTTAGGTACCATGAATGCATATCATATAATGTATACAAGCAAGGTGCAGTTTCAGAGCACTTAAGTTCAACAAAACTGCATTCTCTGTACAATGACTGGAAAGAGCTGGTTGCCTGGAGGAAAGGACAGAGGAAATATGTGATTTTGGCTAAATGCTTAAGATGCTGTAAACTACCCTACCGCTTTCTACCTGGACAGCTTTATGAATTGGAGAAAGTTATTATTCTAGGTTTCTCAGTTCTTTAGTCTTCCAAAGACCACATCTTCATGATTCAGAATGATGTATTTTACTGAATGAGCATGTTATTTTCTGGAAATAGTAATGTGTAACACTTGATAACTCTAGGAAGTTCTTATCCTCTTTTATATGTACAGTGATGTAGGAATCTACGTCTGACCAATTTATTATGTATGAGATCCCAAGGTTGATATAAAAATAATTTTGTCCAAGGAATGATGTGATTTTTCAGTTATTAGTGTCATGTATTGTGCCACTGCTAGGACCATCCTATTCAATAAATCTAATTTGTCTGATCTAAACAGTCCAGCCCTGTAATTCTGATCAATTTTTACCATTTGGCAAGACCATGAACCTTTATTTTCTGTAGTGTTGTCTTATGTATGCACATAACTGAGTGAATGTTAGGGCTACTCATAATCCTTAAATTTAAATGTGAGGAGGTAGGAAGGTTATGAGTCCTGAATTCTTTCTAGTGTCAGCTTAACTCTCTGCAGAGAATCCATTAGCACTTGCTGAGTTTCTTGGTACAACATCAGTTTATTTTTCCCACTGAATTAAACAGTTTGAGATAGATTGGAATACTCTGCTTGTCAAACATTAGCAAGTGCTCACGTATCCTGATCCATCAAACCAACTTTATTCAAGTGGGAGCAGTTCAGGAACTGTCATATTCTCAGCTGAGGAACAGCACTGCCATGTGTACACCTGACCTGCTAGTCTTTGTCAACTGAAAGTAAAATAGATTAGTCTAAGACAACTTCAAGTGAAAGAAAACTTACTGCTGAAACCATACCACCACAGCTCTGCAGTTTCCAGCCTTGTGGTACTTTCTGTCTAGCCAGTCTGGAGTGTAAGGTGGTTTTGCTATGTTCTTCTTGCCCTAATGATAATCCAAAGTGACTCCCATCATTAGTCACTGAAAGGTCGCTACCCATACCCTATGTTGAAAGTTTCTCATATTCAGTGTTCTATCTACCCCAAGAAAAATTTAATTTTTGTGCAGTGTCTTATGGAAGACAGTGTAGCCAGGACTTGGAACAAAAACCGGACTTTGGTCCTCAATCCGTAACTTTGGGTAACATTATACAAAGTGGTTTTTACCCCTATCAGGTGTAAAGATATAATTTGTAATTAGTCATCTCTTGATGAGAAGAAAGGAATATTGAGGTACTGTTATTACTTATGATCATATATAACAAACAGAAGCTGGTTTTTGTTTCTTCCTATACTCTTCCACCCTGTAACAACCTCTACGCTGCCTGCTTCCTTCACTTTCTCTCACTCTCTCCTTATGTACCAATATCTATAGCTTTATGAATAGAAGGAGTTATTTCTTGGTTGAATTTCTGCAAGCCAAAATGCAAGTTAAAATGAACTTTCTCTGTCTAATTTTAACTAACCAGAAAAGAGGAGTTCTTGATGGGAGTGCTGCCACAACCTTAACTAAAGCGGTGTGAACATGTTGCTATAATTTATAATGTGTCTGTATTCCAAACGGTTTCTCTATACACTGTGTGCTCTGCTCAAACAGGAAAAGAAGGTACTGCAGTGAATTATTGTGTAATTAATCATTTGACCATGAGGGACTCATTTACTAATTAAAAACACAAAAAGAGTAAATTGAAATAAGCAATGACTACTAAATCATGTCTTTTGACATGTCAGCAGTGTTGTAATATATCATAAACTATCAGTCAGAGACATGCAGATCTTAAATATTCTGTTACCTTTTACTTCAGAGCTGCCAAAATAATTCATTATACTTCCAATGCAGTTTCTAGTGCTATTCATACAACTACCATAGTGCCCTAAATTGAGATACAAGATACCACTCAGGCTAATGTATGCACACACTAACAGTTAGTAGTGTCTGTAGGACACCTGAGCTACAGACATCCCAGACCATCACAAATAACTCTGCATTCCTGAGTCAGTCTATTGAGGCCAAGATCAGCACCGACTTCATATGTTGTGATTTTTTAATTTTTTTTTTTTTTTTTTTGTCCACCATGGCCTTTGGAAAGCATTCAATGTTTAAATTCAATGTTTAAAGTAGTGGTGGGACTTTCTGTGCCATTTTGTTTTACAGTGAGGGCAAGGAAGAAGAGGATGTAAATTTCCTATTATTGATGTTAACTGAAAAAATTCTGCCTTGTTAACCTTTTACACTGAAGCTGTGTTTACTTCATGTTGGTAAAAGCTGGAGATGCATCTCTGGCTCCAAAAAGGCTGGTAGAAATGTAAGAAGTACAGTTCTAATTTGAAAAAGACATTTGCAAAGTTGCAACTTTTATCTTCTTGGCTTGTTCTGCTTTCAGCAGAAACTAAGCTATATCTCATGTTGGTAGAAATAAGACTATGTAAAATCGTCATGGGGAATAGAACTGGTGATTCTCTTTTCTTAAAAATAACATTGAATTTATTTGTTTAGCTCCAGTTAGCATGAATAAATTGTTGCATTCACATGCTGAGACACTGAAGAAAATACATAGTGCATATAAGTAGTGTGTCTTGTGAGTCCTCTATTGATATTGGAATAGAAATGAAAAAGATAATATACTAGTTTGGCTTTCATACCCAAAGTTGAGATTCCAGGCTTGTAGCAGGGACTTTTGTTTTTATTTTATTAGTTGGAGAGTCAGATTGGCTTCTGAAAACTGTTGCGTGAAAATAAATTTGTAGCCCTATTAAGATGTTTTCATCAAAACAGATTACTTCAGTATTTCAAATAGTCTGGAGATTCCATAATATTAAAGACTGCAAGTATGAAACATTCCATGTAAAAACTGCTGATTCATATGGCAAGTTGGGCTTTTTGCATTCTAGAATTGTAAAAATAATTTTCTTTTTATACCTTTAATTCTTTAATTTATAGTAATTATGAAAGTAGAAGAAATTACATTTTTTTGCAGCAGGAAACTAGGAAACATGTAGTAGTTTCTTATGGATTAGATAACTGTATCATGTTTTTCCCTCAAGAGTAACCTAAAATACAGAAAAACATCAGCTATTTGCTAGCCTTTAAAATTATGAAGGGAAATAATATGTTGGGGAAGAGCTGAGAAGTTGCATTTGTTTCACAATTGTGGCGTGATACATAGTACTCTTTAGAAGAATTTACCAATATAACAAGAATACAGATTGACCACGGAGTCTTAGATTTTTTATTTATTTATTTATTTATTTATTTTAATTTTAAGACAAAGTGGATATTTCTACAGAAAAATACCGTGCTATTCAACTTCTCCAAAAGTCTCGTGTTCAGAATCTGTAACAATGGTTTATATTATCAAACATGTTGTTTAATAATCTGCTCTCTCCACTCATCTCCAAATATTGTGATTTACATAGAACCCTAATGCACAAGAGCAACTTGTCCCCAGAGCATTATTTAGAATATAGATTGATATTATAAAAGAGCCCTCACTTAGCTCAGCATAATGAATATGAAACATTATGTACTAGTGACCAAGGTCATGGTATGAGAATGAATTACTCTATTAACTTCTCTTTTAAGTAGCATTAAAGATAATAAATGAAGAGATATAATGGTATTCTGATAATATTATTCATGCAAAAGTAGCATACTTTATCTTGCTAAAACAATTAAGATCTATTTTGAAGATATTTTACACTTTGGAGATATGATGCTTAGAAGTGTTTATTGCATGTTGCAGAATGCATCAGCATTAGCCAGTAATGCAGATAATCTGATAAAAATTGAAAAGCTGATTTGTATACCATGCTAATTCAGGATCATCTCTTTGGCCCTAGGTACTGTCCAAATGCTCCATAAGATTATGACAAGCTTTCCTAGTGATATTAGATTAAATTCAGTTCTTTTGCTTATAACTTTTTTTCCCAAAAGAAAATTACATCCATCATTCTTCTCTATAAACCCTCTTTAGCTGCTTGCTAAGTAGTATACAATATCGTATTTTAAGCCTGGCATATTACTTTTTTTATCCAGACATATTTAAGCCTCCTCTCTCAATTATACAGTATTTTATTTCGGGGATAGAAAGTTTTGTTATTATTGCGATACCTCTATATCTAGACCATAAAGAGACTTAGTGATTTGCCATGTGTTCCATAGCGCACACCCATGTCTTTAGGAGAAATGAAAGGGCAATTGATAAGAGATTACTCTTCAGTTTGCAAATGACCACAGTGCATGGAAATTTAATGCTGTATTGGGTTATCCTTGGTTTTGTTTTTGTTTTTTAATTAATTTTAAGTCCTTCTTTTGGTTTTATTTTTCTTTAATTTCAAAAATATATTTTCATTAGTTGATTGTGTTGTTTTATTTTAAAAGAAGTATGTGGTAAGAAAATGAAGACGTAATATTCTGAATTGTTGTTTGAAGTGTAGGAAAAAGCAGAAGGAAATCTTGCTACAGCGTGAATGTGGGTGAAAGTAGTATATCACAGACAGCTTGCCCCGGTGCTTATCCTAAACTTTTGCAGCATTTTAGAGAAAAATATGGTATTTTTAGTGAAGAACACAGTGCAAACTTCAGTGTACCACAAGCTGATTAAGCTCTCTGGGTACTCTGTAAGAGTTCAATAACTCTTGAACAGTGAAGTAATTAGTACCAAACCTGATTCTGCTTCCAGACAAATTCAGAGTAAATTCAGGAGATTCAAGAGCCTGTCTTCTTTTTTTTTTTGTGGGAGAAATGTGGAGTTTAAAATTCTTTGTTCTGCTTTTTCCTTTCAATAATATCGCTGTCTGCACAATGACAGAATTGTCACAGAACTTCCTGTAAACTTTCTTTAAAGCCAGGAGAAATGTTACAATTTAGGTGGGAGGTTTGTTTTAATATTTGGTGTTAGCTTTTTTTTTTTTTTTTTTCTGCTTGCTTTTTGGTTTGTTTTCAAGGGGGTTTTTTTTAGCAGAATTAGAAGGAAAATCCTGCTGTGATTTAGTAGGAAATGGAGTGTGTGGGCAAGCCAAACTCAGAAAACTCTTAGATGTGTTGCATGTGCTAGCTGATTAACATATTTGGCAAACAAAGTTTTTAATGTACATGCTCTTTATAGCTCACCACAATGGTTAAATTACATTTAACAGTTATATTAAGTTACATTAAACAATCATTAAATGTTCTTGGAAATACCTGTGGTCCAGGCAGCTGTTTCCCTCAACACATCGCTCCCACTGGTGAAGGGTAGGAGGATGACTGTTATAGCTCAGTAAACTTTTAAGAAATAGTTTCGTGCATTTGTTGCACTTCAAATTGCAGAATAATTCTGTCCTCTCAGACTATTGTCAAAAGCAGAGGACCCTTGGGGAAATGAGCCACGGTACTTAAGACTGTAACATACCTCTTCAAAGCACAAAGTAGAGGCAGGTAAATGAGCATCTTTGTGCTATTTATGCCAGCTTCTTAATTATACTTAACACGACCGATTCAGCTTGAGCCTACATCAGTTTTGCAAGTGTAAATAAAATTTCAAGGATAAGATCATGTTACACCTTCAATTTACAAAAATTATGTTTATGTGAATTAATCACATATGTAATAAGCCGAGGGACATGCTCCTAGACTGGTGAAAAAGGAATCAAAGTATTAGTTTCTTATATTTTATAATTAATGTTCTTTATGTAAGACCTGAAAAGTCTAAGATCATGAAAGGCACACTGGGTTAAATCTTTCTTTGCTATAAAGTATAGTCATTACGACCCAGCTAACTCTAATAAAATCCCTCATATCTATGCGAGCCTGGTGCCAAAATAGGTTCGCTCATAGGGTATTTCATTATATTTTATTATTTAAACTTTTAAGTGATTGGTTTAGCACTTAAATGCTTTGGAAAGAATTAGGTTACTGTTCTCTTTATCCATAAGCAAACTGACATGCAGATGGACACTGAGCAGATTTGGTCCATGTTTTTTTTCTCAAGGCTTTCACCAAAAGTTAACGGCTATTTTTTTTCCGCAGGTTGTTAATTTCATCATTAGGGTTCAATTGCAGCATGTGAAAAATATACTTACAATAAGGGTATCCTTTTTCATTTTGAAGACAAGGCCAGAATTTGCCTGAAGTCTCAGAATAGACTTGAAAAATATGTTAAGGGGAGGAAAAAAGCTGCTACTTATGCCTATAGCTGGATTTAGTTAACAGGAACCAAATGGGAAATAACCTGATCTCAGCAAAGTCAAAAGGATTTTATTCATAAGGGAGAGTTCTATTTCTCACATGTACAAGGAGCACTTCAGAAATAAACTGATATGACTTAATTAAGCTGTGCTTCTTTGAAGTTTTTATTCATGCTCATAAAACACAGAAAGTGTTGTAATTGAATCATATGCTGTGTTATACAGAGTACTGTTAGGAAGGTCTATTCTGCATGTTGATTTTCTTAGAGTTCCACTGAGATTGGTAGTGCTTTAATTTGTTAGATTTTCTTTCACAGGTTCATTTTCATTTATGTATTATGATGACTATGACCAAGTTATCTAATAGAGGTGTACAGGGGTTTTAACACACATCTTGTTGGGTTAACTTTATAGCTGAACTTTATGCCCAGTACTGCACTAATGGCAAACATTACCAGAACCCTTGTTCACTGTATCACATCAGGAATCTGAAAACTGAAGTGTACTGTCAACACTAGTGAGGAAAACAAAGAGGTACAGGGATTTTTATTTTAGAAGTTATGACAGTACTTATATAGCCTTTGAGAAGTAATCTGTTAGTAGTTTCTCTTTTCCTCAAATGTAGTGCCTGCCATTTATTTATCAACCTGTGTCCCTGTTGCAGAAATAGGTTGTGGAAGTAAGTGTAAAAGTTGCTGGAGTTCTGAAAACCAGTTGAACTGAAACAGGTACGCTCAAGGCACTTGAACAGGAAATATATACAAAATTAAATGCCCAAGAAAAAAATGTTTGTAGTGGCACTCAGCCTGTTGACCTAACAGAAGTATTTGGCTACTGCATGTACAGTGCATCTTATATGCTTATATGCCACACCAGCCAGTTGAATGCAATAAGAAGAAAGTGTCTCAGTCTCTGCTGGGAGCTGAATCAGTGGCTAAGCCCATGTGAACCCTCTGACTTGGACAAAAATGTGCAGAAAAAAATCATTTGCCATTTTTCACTTGCAGAAAGGAACTGACCAACGTAACCTCAGAATTAACAGGATTCAATACTTCTTTATCTTTGTGGTTTTGTGCTGCTATGATGCTTAATTTTTAATAGTGGAAATGTTCAGTTTTTAAAAGATTAACTCAGGCAATAGGAGAATGTGGCTTGTATTTGTTTAAGTATATCATGCATAGAGAGTATATTTTTACTGGTCATCTAAAACTTATCTATTCCTCAGATACAAGGAAGATATTAATTAAATAATAATAATAATATTATGTTAGTTATGCATCATGAGGAAATAAACAAGAAATTAATGCCTTCTGTGAAATATACATTTCTGAAATCCATTTCATATTTTGTAGAAAAGATAATCTCATCTGAACACTTATTACTTGACAAATACGTGTAAAATGATTGTATTAAAATAGTTTTAGTAACTGTGAGGGAATGTGAAAATATTTTCTTTTTATATCCTAGTCAGAAACATTTTTGCGGGATAACTATACCAAGATAACGCTGGTAACTTCTAGCTAGACATGATCTATAGCTCTCATTGAGTCAAGTCTGAAGAAAAAATGGTTCAATAGCTTAAAAGTAATTAAGACCTTTATCTGAAAACAGTTATATATGTGCTTAATTTAATGCATGTAAATAATCCAGTTGACTTAAATGGGAATATTCATAAGCATTAAGTTAGGCACAATTTGCAGGATCAGGAAGTAAAATTGTCCATTTTGTGCAAAGTGTATAGATTTTCTGTGGGTTTCCCATGTGTTTTGGGGACATAGAATAGGTTTTCTGTATAGTAGGAGCATCCTAAATCCAGGCTATTCAATTTGGCATCTGTCACTTCTCTGATTATGGTGAACTCAAGCATGTGAAATGAGTGTTTCAGCATCAAGATTCTCTCATTTCCAGGTCATACTAAATCCTTCCTTTGATATGGAGAAAAAAAATAAAGCTTAGGGCATTGGCAAACCAGCAACAGATTCTGAAGCAAACTTTTGGACCTGCTTAAATCTATAGACATTTTGCTACAAACTGTATGGCTGTAATTTCTCTACAGGTTTCCTGATTCAATATACTATCAACTGTTTAAATTTCCTGCCTTGTTGTGTAGGTAGAATGTGGTAATATGCTTAAGTTTATAATCCTTAGCTTTTACACTTGAATCTTGTATGAATGTTGTGTTTCAAATTTTTCACTGGTATGTTGGTGTCCCTTTTTTTCAGAAAACAGTCTGAAATATAGCTTGAATGTCTTTCTATGTCTGGAAAAGATTAAAAAAATAGAAGCTTCTAGAGCATTTGGGAAGAGAAAAGATTCCTTACACCTTTTCTAAATTTGCTATAAACTTGCAAAATTAATTGTTTTGTTTGTTTCATGCATAATTGACAAGGTGACAATTAACTACATGGTATGTTGTCCTTTGCCTCAGGTATATAACACTAAATTTGTGCGCTGAGAAAATAAAAGGAATGAAACTGTGTGTCAGAACTCAAAAAAAAAAAAAAAAAACAAGAAAAAATGAATTGTCTGCCACTATTCTGTTTGTATCTGTTCCTACCTGTTAGCCTAGGCATCTGCATTTCACACTGGTTAGTATACTTGATTTATGCCCAGTAAGTTGAAAAAGAGTCTTCATATTAAGTAATAAATAAGTAACAAACCTCTATGAGTTTTAGAAAACAAGTCACAGAAATGGCTGATGAAACAGTAAAATTGCAAAGTTGAGTTTGAATGAAAACTGTTTTCTTCCTTCTGTAAATTTAGGTTCTTCATTTGGATGACCATACTGAAAGTGTAAATCAGCAGCAAAATATTATCCCTTTCTATGCCTAAATTGCAAACAATAGTCTCATTTCCTCTAAATGAGTGAATTGTCAAAAAGAAATTGAGTATTGGGGGAAAATTGTTAAAAATTATAGCAAAAAATAGCCTCATTAGAGTCTGAATCAAAATTTCTACATCAAAAGTATTTATATGAAAACCTATGATGTCATTATTCTGACCACAAAATTTGTTGTGGTTGGCTAGTAAAGAAGCAGATATGCCACACACACCGCAAGTGAACAGAATAGGAAAACAGAGAAATAGAAAGGGGAATGTCCTTAAATTTTTTTTTTTAAAATAGAATTAAGTTGTAATTCGGTAATCAAAAATATTACATAAAATGTGTGATCCCAGAGGAATCTATAAGGCCTTGATATCTATCATCATTGATTTGAGTGCTGAGATGTGTCAAGTGACAAGGTCGTGCAGGAAT
>NW_008628916.1:106789-154289 GCF_000691845.1 Merops nubicus
GGCAACATGCATAGTTATAGATTTAGAGGATGCTTGACTGTTATGATCTTGATATTTCTATTAAGAATGGTAAGCACATCACTGTCTACTGGATTGCTGCTTGAGTCATAGAATTCCTTGCATTCTGCCCTTATCCATGATACCTCTTCTTACAGGTAACAAAACCAGAAATATTTTCTTTAGGACTATAAAATAATACATCTTGAAGATTGATTCTGCATTGTACTATCTCCAAAATAGCAAGGCATTAAATAAGACATCAGTACTACCCAACATAGCTTTGTATGTATAGTTTTGGGCTACGCCTGTTTAAGGTACTGCTAGTTTTTATCTTCTGTTGTAGTTTACAAGATCATGTCATCTATGCTCCTTGCAGTAGAGCTGCTGGGAAAAATTATATATATGCCTTTTATCTCAAGGAAATGACACCTTTTTTTTTTCTCACAAGGAAAGATAAAGAGATTACAATATTTGGCTCTACAAATACATTGCTCAAAGTAGGAAAATAGTAATCTTCTTTCTCTAGAGAGTAAACATGTTGTGTGTGATAATTAAATGGATTGTGTAGTTAATACAAACATTTTGTCTCTTCCTCTAGAATTTCCGGGGCTGGAGACGTAATTGAAACTTGTACTGTGAAGGTTTTTAAAGCATTGTTTGTGGTGCTGGATGTCTGCAGAGTAGATATTTAAGCTTCTTCTGTGATGTTGCTTCCTATTGGCAAGGAAAGCACAAAGGGCAAGGCATATTTGCTGCTGCCTCCACCTGCCTGAGCAGAATATGAACACATCCATGGTGCTGAGTCAATGGGCTTCAAATGCTATAGCTCCACAGGAGCCTTTGGCCAGGGGAACAAATTCTCTGAGCTTTGTCTTTCAGCCCTCCCGAGACCTCTATAGTGGCAATTGTAATTTCACCCACAATATTTTATCTGGAAACACATGAAACACTTTAAGTTTTGTTATCTCGGAAGAAAAAACGAAGCTTTTAATTTTTTTTTTAAATGCCATTCTTTGATGCTTCAGTTGTACCATTACTATTAGCCAAACATATATGTTAGGAATAACAATTCCCTGTCCAAATATGCTGAAGGAGACAGACAACTGTACTAAACGTTGTTACTCTTTCAGTTAGTGAGTGGGTGCATTTCACTGAAAGGCATCTTCAAGGAACACTTCAGGCAAAACCTCAAACCCTTCTGAACACAGTTATAATTTATTAATGGTCACATTTCCTCTTTTACATCCTTTATATCAAAACTGTATTCCACAGTGGTGAGAACAAAACTGAATAAATTCTCCATCTACTTTTTCAAGTGGGAAACCAATATATTTTAATATTTACGTGAACACAATGGTGGTTCTTCTAGCCTTCAGGCTGTAGAGCAACAATGGGAGAGCTTATTTGTGGAAGATCACCATCAGTTGTCTCAAATTTGAAAGACTAATTTTTCATGAATGGAGATGTATTTTTTTCTATTAATATTTTGAAAATAGCAACTTTCAAAAATACTTCTGTTAGGCTATTTTTCTGACATTGGAAAACACTGACTCAACTGTCAATAGATATCATTGTAGAAATACTGTTTTGATTTTTTAAAATGTTGAATTTAAATATGAAAATTTCTGTGATATATTTTGACTTCTTCACTTGAACAAATTCCAGATTTTGAGTTCTTATCACCCTTTTAAATACAAACAAAATTTTGAAATATTTTTCTCCTTCCTACGGACCGCAATTATATTTAAATACAACTCCATATTATTTAATTCTTTTTGATAATGACTCCAAAGAAACCTTCTAAAATGTAAATGTAATTTGGCTTAAGTTACATACAGAGAAAGCTCCGGTGAAAATTAAAATACTGATTCTGAGGTGAAGTTGGTTCAATATTCCAAAATATGCAGCCTGGTATATCAATAAAGATGAATTAAAAAATTCTTCATAATCTTCATCTAGTAACGTTGTTAAAGATAGACCAATAGAGGATTCAGGTTCTTTGGCAGCTTGACAGCTTTTCTTTTTTTTTTTTTTTTTTGTAAAAATAATTGCCGTACCCTGTATTTATAGATAAACAACAACAAAAAGAAACAGCTGACCTCTTCTGACTCTTGATTATTTTTTTTTCCCCATTCCTTTCCTGAAGGCATACAGGTTCCATTTTCAGTGATTAGAAAATAAACTTGTATTGTTAGCCATCCTTTGCTATTAGGAAGAGCTTTATTTCTGCTTGCTTGATTTCTAAATTATCAGAAGAATAGTGAAAACAGATAACATGAAAATGCTTTTATAGATTATCCTCTTTTGTTGTGTATCCTTCTCCATATTTTCCCAATGTTTGTTCAATTTCAAATGGAACTAATATTTTCATCCCCAACCTTGTAAAAGGTAAGATAGCATGTTCTGGAAAGCAGGGAACAAAAAACCACTCTTGCCTGAAGTAGGAGAAAAAACAGTTAATTTCAATCTTGATGACAGTTTCTAGGTGAACAATAGTCTCCCAGAATTGACATGGAGAAGTAATGAATGAATGAAAGGAGAACTGAGTCACAGATGCACTTTGCAATCACTTTAGAACATCTACACTCTTCCAGCCAAAATACTATTAATACGTGTGTCAGCACAGTGAGTGAATCTCATAGTGTGAACGCATTGGAACAGTTCAGGAAAGAAAATGAAGAATATCCTCAGGGACAGACTTTTCTTTTTCTCTGAGAGACTCTTCATTATTCAGGCATTGTGATACTTTTCCTTTATTTGTGTAAAGATTAAATTGCACATGATTTCTAATGTTTCTGCTACTCCAACTGTCATAGGTCGATGACCTTCATGGAAGTGAGATAATAGAAACATCGTCTGTTGTTCGGGCAAGTGCTGTTCTTCCACAGCCCAGTACTTTCCTATTGTTATAAGTCGAAACCAATTAAATAAAAATACAAGGGAAAGTTTCTAGAGTATATTTAGTATTTCATATATGTCCTTGTGTCATTGTCATTTAACATTCATATGAGATATTATCTAACATTATAATGATCTAGAAGCATAAACGAAGACTCTTCTGCATGGTTGACACAACAAATTAGTGAGAGATGTCCACGTGTATTCAGTAATGCAGTTTCTGGGAAGGAGCCCTCTATTGCTTGAAACCTGTAATCCAAAGACTTGCAATTGATGTGTTTGCCCTCGTTTGTTTTCTGATTGCTAAAGTCCTATCCAAATATTTTCTTTTCATATTGCTTCACCTCCTAATTGGGGGGGGAGGGAAATAGCTCCCCATTGCGATTATATTGCATGAAAATTATGTACTATATCCACTTCAAAATTATTTTCCAAGAGAATAGAGACTATCATTTCACTGAAGAAAATTAACCATGACTTACTAGTCATTTTCAGTTTATCTGTCTGCAATAATTGTTCAGCAAATGTTCATCCCTTAGCAATTTCAGCAACATTTATTTTTGATAGCATCTTCCAAGTGGTCTAAGTGGACAAATCAAGATTGTAGACGTATTTTCATAATTGCAAAGGATGGTTGATGTGACGCTGTACAGAATCTTGCAAATGGCAAAAGCTCCTATATATTAAAGTGCATTCTATGGTTTGCGTACCTATTTGTTCTGCAGCCCGATCATGTGCCTTGATTGCTCCCATCATGAACAATACGCACCTCCAATTGTTTTGGAAAAAAAATCTTTAAAATTTAAATACATACTATTTTAAAATAGTAACTGTAGAATGAATTTTTGGCCTCTAAAGATTTTTGTAAATAACAAAACAGAAAAGGTGGACACAGTTTTATTTTAAACCTTTTATAATCAGCTTCCTGGATATCACTCTGCAAGTGATGTGTTGCTTTTGTGATTGATATTGAAGAAAGGTCAGCTTAAAACAGGATAAAGAAAAATATTCGGAAATGAATGTATGGATACTTTAGAATGGGCTGTAAAAAAGTCAGAGATATAAGGAAAATAGTTACATTTTTGATTCTGGCGAGAGCTTACTACAGGGGTTCATACAGTTGTTTCGCCACAATTTCACAGCCAAATATCCTATCCACAAAGCCCTGGTTCTTTCCAAATATTTGCAATCTTGCGAAGCATGCTACAGCAGAAGGCAGCACGAATAATTTCCTTCTAATATTGGCTGTATATAAACCAGCACACAGCTTTGTTACAATTATCCCCTGTTTATATCATGTTGGTCAGATGTATGATGATTTTTGTTACTCTTTTAAAAAAAATCTATTTTTGTTTAAATTGGACTTCAACAAAACAAACAAAACAAAAAAACCCTGACCCTTATAGCTCTTGGAATGCTAAAGAGAATGAATTTCAGTTCAGAAAACTGAACTGAAAAGGAAATTCATAGGAAAAGGAAAGCTGTTAAGTTATGAAGTACTCAGTAAATTTATGTAGTTTTAGCAACCTTGCAATTACTGTAGCAATTAACAATTCCAAATGAGTGTTCTCCTGATTCCACACCCTGTTCACAGGAATACTAAATGCTGAACGAATGTGCCTTTTATGAACAGATTGAATTACTTGAATATCATTCTGTTTTATGTACAGTTCAAGTATTAGCTTAGCATTTGATTTGGTGTGTTAATTCATTAGATTTAGTCAGTGTTGCATATATCTAAAACAGTCTTGCTTTAAAGCAAGTCCTTTGGAGATCACATAAACCTTTTGTTGATTGTAGTTATTTCACTCTGTACACTTTAGACGGTGCAAAAGAACAATGTTTTTGTTTCTCATATACATAATACAAAGTTATGTATTGAATCAGTTCTTAGAACTGTTTATAGGAAATTGTAGATCAATGCAATAACAGCAATTAAAAGGTGATTGTGATTGATATTTATAGATAGAATATCTTGAATGTAGCTTAGGATACAGTGTTGCAAATACAGGCATCTGAGGGATGCTCTTTGTACTTGATTCAAATGCAGAAAATAAGATTTTTGTTAGCCTGTTACAAGTGGTCCCCAGGGCAAAGTTTTTCACAGTGCAGCTGGGAGTTTATTTGAATGTGGCTCTCAGGTGACTGCTACTTTTTAGGTCACTCTCCTGAGGGATCTCTCAGTGGTAAACACGTACACAATGCCCAATTCAGAGGCAGATGAACAGATTCTGTTTAATGAAACCACATTCATATCTCTTCAGCCTTTTTGGAAAATTTCATCTTCTGTCCTTGGAAGCTCATCAGACTGATTCTTGAAACTCCCCTGTACCTTTACATCTCATAAAAAAGCTGTCTAGTACCAATACTTTTCTCCTGAATAACTAAAAGCACTGAGCTCTTGTAGGAAATCTATACTTGGCAGAGATGCAGTAAACTGACTCGGCCAAACCTTAGTAACGGTATCTTATCCTACCTTTGAAAATTTTTGAGACATAGTGGATGATGGACTTTGCAGGACTGTTGAGATTAATTTTATTTGAATGGCATTTAAGCTTCTTTAAATGGGAGAAGGTCAGGGGAACCTAGCTGAACTGACAATCACTTCTGTCTGTCTGATTTTTCCCAGCTCAAATTTATATGAAATCAACTATTACATATTATGTTACTGAAACTTTCTTAATGGGGAATGATAGGATTGTTTTCCTTCACCAAGGTAGAACATACTTTGCTGAGTTGTATATGGCCTATGATGTTAGCAGCTCACTCTTTGTCTACCCATGATGTTGACATTGTTCACCTGCTGTGTCCACCTATCTGCTTACTCACTCCCCCTCCTCAACAGGACAGGAGGAGAAAAGATGGAAAAGCTCACGGATCTAGATAAAGACAAGGAGATCACTCACCAGAGTCTATGGCAGAAAAAACAGACTTGACTACAGGAATTGCTCAACAGATTTTTTTTTTTTTTCCCCTCCCAAATTTTATAGTGTATCTATGCATAGATTTCATGAGTACTAAGTGAATAATACCCTTAAGGATTTAAAAATCTATATAATAGATGGCAACTGGAGGTAAAGATTGTGTTTTTCTTTATAGCTATACCAAAACGTCTTGCCTAAGTAGGACCTTATGTGTTTCTGCCTCTGACTACACATGCACAGAGTACGTGATTTAGTAACTGAATAGGTAGTAATTATGTGAAGACATAGTCCAACATCCTTAAACAGGATTTCAAGCCATCCCCATGCTCACCTTCTGCTATCCTGCACATAGTACAATATAATTTCCAATTCTGGAAAATGCCTTGCATCTCAGAGAGTACTGCCTTGATCCACAGATTCCAGTCTCTTCTTGACCTTGATATTGAGAAAAGCAACAAAAAAATTAACCTGGAAATACTAAAGGATAACAGGATATGCATGACTGTTCCACTCCCTTGATCCCTCCCCCCCCCACCTTATTGTCCCAATCTACCTTCAAAAGCCATTTTCAGCTCTCACCCTTCACCATTTCCCTCACATCCTTTGGAGTGTTCCTCCCTTGAGTTTGTTTCCACTTCTGTGTCCTGTTTAGGTTAGCTCCTGTGCAGATTTACACTGGATAAGCATAAGAACTTATTCTGTTTTTTCCACCTACATTTCTACTAGTTCCTTTCATCATAAACCAAAACTTGTTCAGATGGATTAGCACTCCTTGGGTGATCTATGAAAAAACTTGGATTTTGCCTTAATTACTGTCTTGCAGATCACATATTTCCCAGTCTTGCTAAGATACAAAGGTCAGTTCTTTTTCTCTGTTACAGAATTTTATGTTTTTGTAGTTCCTCCTAGAAGATCCTGGATGAATATTGTGTTTCAGTGTTTTTAGACCTGTTTTGTAGAATCCTGAATAGCTGTACCATGTATAAAGACCACTTCATTTTATGATAGTAATTTAGGGTGGAAGCCCAGGTTGAGCAAGAAGGATACCCTCTGAAAGGCAAGATGACCTCTTGTCGTGCCAGCTCTGCAATGCCTTACCATTGAGGTCCAGCTAGCATTCTTCAGAGGAAACAGTGGGATCTCATGTGCAGTACTCTAACTTCTCTACCAGTTTCTGCAACCTATTTTCCATTCTTCAGCACTGGATCACTCTAAAATTACCACTATGTTTGCAAAGGTGATTGTCCACCTCCTCACCCTCGGCCATCTCAAATCTCCATATTAGGTCCTTCTAGTTCATAAGTGTTCTGCTGGAAGACTGGAGCTTAAAACTTACAGTTATCAGCCATACCCTACCTTCTGTTTCTTTTTTCTGATGTTTCTTTCCAACTTCTTCATTAAATCAATAATACAAGGAGAGACATGTATTTCCTTTTTTTTCTAAATGATTGTTTTATTTTAATTTCTTAATTGTCTGCTCTTATCTTCCAACAATTCACCAGACCTCTTCTCAGTGCAGTATTCTTCTCCTCTTTCTTGATTGTCAAATAAAAACAAGAAATAAGGCAAATATTTCTTAGCTTTTACAAAAACATATTTCTAATCACACTTGTTGCTTTTTTATTTGCTCCTAATAATGCAATTTTTGTCTTCTTGTCCTTCTATAAGAAAATTAAACTCTGCTACTAACTACACTACTATCTACATTTATTTTCCTTAAGCTCTAGCTGCAGACCATTAAAACATGGCTTTCAATTAAACAGATGGCTGTGTATTCCCTTTACAAAAGCCACACCTGTTTATCTGCATTATGGAGGACCTAATTTATTTTTCTTGATCATTCTGCTATCTCTGACAGAATAATTCTTACTCCTGTGCAGATCTTTACCTTTTTCTATTCCTTATGTGTTGGTTTAGTGTTAGGGCTTTGACAGTTCCCTCTTCTTTATGATAAAAAAATGCTTCTAGACTGTTCTGTTTTCTCTTGAACTTTCAGCTTCCACATCTACCTGCTATGATGACTCTGTTAACAGTGAAATAATTTTCTGTCCTGCCTTTGATTCTCTAAGTATAAAAATCAGTTTTTTGATTTAGTAAATGAGATCACAATGTCAGGAGAGACCCACAATTCTATATGGCAGTGTGAATGTTGGCCACATCAGATTTGTAACTTACAAATAATAATTATGCACTATTATTATTTATTCATCAGTAATTTTATCCCTTAGCTCAACTAATGATGTATTAGAGAATGATTTGTTATCTATTCTGGAAATGGTACCCTAAAGCATGAAGTGATGTTATCCTATTTAGTATGCCAAAGATAACCCTAAATTATGTTTTATATCATGTTTTTTTATACAAGTCAATGATACTGGAATGGTCGGCTCAGCTCCCGTTTGTCACATAATATTATAAAAGCCCTGATAGGGTTATACCAAAGATGTGTCTGTTCCACTATATCTAGCTTGACTTACTTTTTTAGCTGACCCTTCTTCATGTTTCTCTTTCTCAAACATTGCATTTTTTTTTTTACACCATGTTCAGATGTAATAGTTCAAAACATCAGTATGGTGCCATCACACTATAACCTCAAAATGTCCAAACCAGCTGCTTTGGATACTCAAATTTCACACAAAACCCTTTTGTCTGAAGAAGCTTTGGCAAAAAGCAAAGTTTCACTGTCTCATTTTAAAACACCTCTACTTGAGTTGAAGCTTCAAGCATTTGTATTCCTAAAGACCTATTTATATTAAACCTTTAAATAGTATAAGAATATTTCCATTTTGTTTTGAGTGTCTGTTGCTAATATCAGATTCAAAAACCACTTTATGCCTCTGTGTCAGTTTTACAGAGATAGCTTCATTATCATTACAATGCTAGCTGTCGACGGTACACTGTATGAGACCATCTTTATGTTGGCAAATTACTCTAGTCTTTTCACATAACTTGATGACAAATCCCAAATTATGGTGGGTTGATTTTATAATTTGTCCTTCTTTAAGCCTGTTATTGCCTACATGCGCTGTGGGGAAGAAACCTGCACTGGCAAGGAGATGGAGCGTTGACTTAATATAGGTCTTTAACTCCTGCAAACATGTTGAGTTGCTAGAGAAATGGGAAGAGGTTGTGGCTAGGAGAGGAAGTCCAATGATAGGACCAAAGATATGTATGATTTAGAATTAAGGCAGATTCTGTATTTTCTTTATATACTATACGATGTTTTTGAAAATATGTGAGGCTGGGGAAGAGAATGTATTTATGTAGGTATGGTGTTTTTTCTTTCATGGTCTACTACCAGCCTGTAAAACCCTTGCAATCAATAAGGGGCAATGGGAATTCTATAACTGTCATTAACTGGAGTGTTTATTAATTCACAATTAGAGCGCTAATCAGTCTTTCCTGTGCAAACTCATTGCAAGGAATGGGGTGATCCAGGTGTCATTTGATGTATAGGACTAATGTTAGATTACAAATGTTTGTTCGAGGGGGCTACTTTGGCCAGGGTAGGCAAGCCTGTGCAAGATTTAACACATAAATTTCAAGACCCAAGCGTAAGTTGAAAGCAAAGGCTATGGGTATTGCTATAGCCATTTAGGTACAATTACCTTGGTATTTTAGAGTCGTTGTTCCGTATCGGAACTTTTTTAGTAAAGGTACAAGTTGCTTTGTTGTCATAAGAAGAAATGGATGCACTCTCCAAGATCACATAGGAGAACAGTGTTTTTGTTTGCAACTCTAAAAGAACAGAGAGGAAAATTAGTATTATTAGTAGGTTTGCAAAGGGCCACTGCACCCTTTTTTTTAATTGTGAAGCGATCTGGTTTTATTGCACAGCATTAATTTGGTTACTGTTGCGTGCTGATGGATGGCAGCTGTTCCATCTTTTACCACTATCAGTGGAGAAAACCTTTTTGTACAATTTGAACACATGTATATTAGTCTTTGAAACAGAAGACAGTAGTGGCTTAAATTGTATTTCACACTATGGAACAATAATTTCTGTAGTCAGAGTGAAATATAAAATCATTTAACATTGATATCACACACACAAACACACAAAAAGATAACTTTTGTAAGAAAGAATTATGCTTTATCAAATACTTAATGGAAATATTAAGGACTGAATTAAGAGATTTAAAATGCTTCTTTATCCCTTCTTAGATTGTACTTACCTATAATCTTGTATCAGCTTTATGCCCCTGTTTTGTTTACATTAAAAACATTTAATTTGTGCTCTGAAGCTTTGAGAGTCAAGTTCCATGCAAGGTTCTCAGATAATATCACAACAAATATCACTTGTCACACTTAAACACTGGAGTTAAGTCAAAGCATACCATAGTAAGATGTCTTCTAGATCGATTGAAAACAAAAAAAAACCTTCATGAACTACAGAAGAAAACAGGAAATGTTCTCTAGAAATTACCCTTCTTTCCTAAAGGAACTCCACATAACACTGTGAAACTTAAAAATACAATTTTTTTCCCTTTACCAAATATTAGAATCATGCGATGGGGATGCTTTCTTTTCTTTTTTTTTTTTTAACATACTTTTGGACGGCAAAATACAAATAGAGAGCTGTTAATCAGTATTCTTGTAAGTCAGATAAGGCATTTAAAGGGTGAACTTGAAACGCATATCGTGCCTTCTAATCCCAGTCAGGTTCTGTGCTTCTTGTGTACATGATAATACTGTGAAGCTGACAATGGGATCAGTAAAGGAGAGGTATAACTGATGTGGCAGACAGTAATACAAGAAGCAGTGTTGATGTTATATATCATTAAGTATTCCAGCATTGTACCAGTTTCTCTCCTTTTTCGGGCTCTATTTTTTTCTTTGTTTGTTCCATATCTTAAATTTTCTTCTTTGTCTTCTTTTTCTTTAAACCTTCTGCCTCAGATCCACATTACTGTATTTTTATTCTTGAATCATTAGAAAGTATGTAGCTGGAGTAACTCTTTACAGTTTCACTAAATGCTTTGCTTATAAAATAAATGCTCCCCTCTTTTATACAGCTTTAATTGATATGCAAAATCTGAACTTCTGGAGCTCAACTAATAAATAAACCAATTTGTTTAGCCCCATCTGTGTGAAAACACAAATTCACACATACAAACTACTATCTTGGCTTCTCGGATGAATGCTACAGAATCATTCACAATATACTTAATCCGGATTTTCATTTGCCCCCGAATTGTAGCTTCCTTTTATTCTTAGTATTTTACTTTCAGACTTCTAGTAGTCTTGTTTTTCTGTGTATAGCGTGGTTAGCTGTTCCCCTCTAAATTAGCTATATCAGATACTAGCTCCATGAGCTTACTTTATTGTCGTTTATAATTTGATCCAAAGTCACCTGCTGAAAAGAACAGACTGAATTTGTGTGAGAATATATGCACGCATCTGGTCAGTTGCTCTTGGGTGAGTTACAATAAAAACGTGCCTCTTTGTCGCTCTGACAAAAAGGATGATGTGCTGGCAGAGATTTTTTTTTCTGTAATCGGTAATATGAATCTGATGCTTTTGCTTGCTAGTGTTTGTTGCTATTCTCTCCTCTATAAGCATGTTTATCGAGGTCTCCTGAAAGCCCAGAAGCCCATAGGTCAGAGAACAGCATTTTGATGGATTATGGGATTGTAACTGTCCCTGCCAGCTGACAGCTTTTATTGGCTGGGAGGATGAGCCTGTAAACCTTTATATAATTATTGTATTAAAGCCACTGTGCCTCTGTGTTGCTGGCGCTTGTTCAGGGATCAATGTGAAGATAATTTCAAAAATGAATAGTAAGTATTGATCGTCCCTTGGTGGAGCCTTATCAGTGGCTGAGGCAGACTACTGTAGATTATAACTTCAATGTCATTTATGATGATATGATACGTATTGCAGAGTAGCAATTTAAACAAAGGGCTGATTTAATTCACAATGGATTTTTGTAGTGTGATGGGTAATAAATCACAATCTGTGTAATTTTTAGAAATGAACACATGTTGGCAGTAGTTCAGGGCAGTTCCTGGGAGATCTGAAAATGACCAGGGAGGGCAAATATCAGCAGCGAACCCCTTCTGAATGATTGGCCCTTACTTGGTTCTGACATTCAGATGACCTTGGGGCCTCTGCTGGCAGCTGCTGGTTAATTTTCTTCACTGAGGACACAGTTTAACTTTCTATCTGTCTGCCAATTACCTGACATTTTCAACTTATCACCTTCTATTTTTTAAATTATTGGAGGCAACTTCACATTTTGACACTTTTTTTAGGCAAGTATTCAGTTTTTGCCTGCTGCTGAGACATCTCTCTGTCAAGCCACTGTAATATCCCTTTTAGTCAAGAAATTAATAGCTTACCTAACTGTGAGGTGAAAAAGCACAGGCGTTATAAGGAAGATTACAGAGCTTCCTTTCATTTTAGCAAGAAAATACAGGTGTGTGTGTGTATATATATAAAAAGTGAATGATACCTGAAAAAATCCCCCAACCTGAGGTTGTTACCTAAACTTGTATATAACAACTGACAGGAAGTACTTCAAGTATATGATATATTTCAGTTGTTCTTTTTCTTGCCAGATTTTTTTTTTTTTCAGTCAATGAGATATAAGTCTTCTAAAGTAACGTGAAGAGATTGGTTTCAACTGCAAAAAATAGGTTGCCATGAAGCTCTCAGGTTAAACTGACTCATTATCTATAGATACTTCATTAAGTGATTTATGCATACCCTCACACTCTTACAAATAACTTTAATCAAGATGTATCCCTAGTAATGTGTGAAATCCTAAAGCAAGGTAGGTTTTTGTCTAAGTTTCGTGGGTTTTGTTTTAATTCAGACTGTAATGTTGCTTATACATTTCTGGCGAATTAAATGTTTTATGTTTTATTTCAATTTTTTAATAACTTTATAATTTAATTTCTGCTGAAATACTTAATACATTTATGAGTTTAATAGGAGATAAATAATAGACTCATGGTGATCAGTCGTAACATATCAAAATACTGAGGACTAATAAAAGATAATCATTAAATGTCAACTGCTTTAAAAATTTAGAAAGTGTGAAGACCTAAGAAAATTGTACGAGTTGAGCACTATGAGTTTTGAAAATTATGAGAAGAATAAGAGTTTAAAATAATGTCATTGTGGTATGGAACCTTCTTTGAGAGAGCATTAAAGCATGTGTGCTATGTATGTAATTGTCTCATTAATGTAAGTCAGCCATGAGAATCTCCTTAAGTGCTTTCCTAGAAAAACTTATTAAATCCAAGCCGTAGTGATGCAGTTTAGAGTCAGATCTGGGCTGTAATAGGCTGTTTTGCAGAATTACTATAAATATATGTGACCAAGTGGTGTGTGGGTGTTTCTGGCACATCTCACTCTGTGGCTATCAATATTAGGAATGTTTGCTGGCCTCGCTTTTGACACATAAAATTTCAACCTTAGCATCACAGAGGCTCTAGCCTGCCTTGTGCCAGACAAAGTGTTATAACACTTGATTTCTAGAGCAATTTGTGTGAGACTGTGAAGAACCGGTGGTAAAGAAGCTACCATTTCCTATAGAAACTGGGAGTAATATTTTCTATTTCTTCCTTTACGAAACATCTCATTCCTGCCTAGAACAGGAGAAAATTCATGTTTGGAGCCTTTTACTGAATTACTGCTCTTCTGAAGGATTCTTCTCTCCAGAAAAGTGAATGCTCTCCTTTAGGTGACATATCAAGTGGATCTTTCAGATAAGAAAAATTGTAGGAACTGTGTAGAAACAGAGAAACAGCTATTACGTTCAGAGACATCATATGAGGGTCCAAGGATAATACATTTAGACAAAGGCAATTTGGTTCACACAAAACTTCAAAGGGAGGAAATCTGTAGCTGTTTCCAAATCTTTAAAGCTCTCTCTACAGTAATCACCACAAAAAGAATTGTATCTGTGTGTAGAAAAAAGCAACTGTCACTGAACGCCCAATATTCATACCAAATTTGATGAGGTAATTTCGGATTAGCTCTAATCTTGTCATGTGGACTGAATACACAGTAGCAGCTGGAGAGCACTAAATTTAGTTTACCTGAGTTGCATCAGAAAAGAATCCGGTCACATTTTTTTAGTTATCCTGCAAAACAAACCAAAGAAAAATGACTGAAGGCAGTCAAAAGATCAACATCAAAAGGGCTCTGCCAAACTGAAACATTGTCTATCTACCCAATGTCCTCCTGGTGAGTAGACATCCCTCATTACATTCCAACTCCCTCATATGCTGGTAACAGAATGCAGAATAGGATTTCTGCTCCTTATGAAGAAATGTGACTTTCTTGTTAAACCAAAGTAGTACTTCTCTTCTACTGCCAGGGCAATGCTAAAAAGCAGAGAGACAAATGAGAAACGTGAATCCAGGTTTCTTCATTCAGCCTGCCCTTCACGTATCCACAGCACTTTGCTGCTCTGTTTTCCTTTGCTATTTTCACCACAGAACTTTTATTTTTTGCCTTGAAAACCCCTCCACCCCCCCACTTTCATTTCACTTAACCAGTGTTCTAAAAGATGAAATTCTTTTACAAAGCAGTGAATAAAATGGTAATTTGAAAATCCATAGTATCCATGAATTTTGGAAAGTCTGTTTTGTTTAATGATTGTGGCCCTATGAAGAGAAAGTGACTGCTGAAATTCTGAAAAGATCAATCTTCAATTTTAACAACACACTCATCTATTTACTTGTAAAATATGAGATAACTTGTCCTGAAATTTAAGTGCTCATAATTTCAGATAGAAATTTCTTTTATAAAGATCAGTTTGATTCTCTGTTTCAAGTATAACACCCAAGGTAGCTTAACTATATAATGGAGAGTGATGCTTCTTACAGAATGTTTTTTAAACATTTATGCTAAATGCCTGTTGACCTTTAACTACAACATTGTAAATTCACCATACAAGTTATTACCTATGTTAATGAGGCCTTAAATTAGGAGATTTTAGAAGATTCTACTGTTTTTGGTAATACATTAAGAAGTTTTTAAATGTGTAATTCTCTTTTACAATGAAAGATTTTTTTTAAAAAAAATTGGGCTTTTAAGGAACTAAAGTAGCTACCTAAGATGTCTCCACTAGTTTGAAAATACTGTAAGTTATTAGCTAATATTGACTTCAGCCTTTGAAAGGATCAAATATGTGCGGTGTAGTGTCTTTTAAACCTCTTATGAAGTTCCAACAAGAATAATGTTTAAAAATTAATTATATAGTATTTGGATGAATACTTTTGTTCCTTGCATGTAATGCTTTTGGAGTCCTTTTTGTTTAAGCATTTTTTTTTTTTCTCAGTTGGGCAAAATAGGAATATGAAGTTAGTTTTACATATTTTAGCAAAAGGATAAGCTGGAAAGACAACAGACTCCTACCGCTTTGTCCTTTATGCAGTCTCTGCAGGCTCAGGCAAACTCATAATTAGTTTTTGTTTTGATTTGACCTCATTTACTTCGTACCCTTTTTGTAAAAAAAGGCATTGGTTATTTTTTTCTAGTTCTGTAGTTTCGCTTCTTGCTGATCAAGGAGAGCTGTGAGGGTATTGAAAAAGTCAGACTGATCTAGTGTGAAGATTTTTATATAGTAATGAGTAGAAAAAGTACAGGAGTATTTTTTGGTTTTTTTTTTTTTGAAAGTGGCAGATGGTAAATTGATGTTTTCATATACATCATATGAATGCACTATATAATTTTTCATACTGATTTTGGTTTTTTTTTTTTTTTTTTGTCTGTAAGCAGCAACTATTTGCTCACTTCAGTCCTTCAAATTAACTGAATTAACTTCTAGATAAAGCTTCTAGCAAAACAATGCTCTCATCAAATTCAAGACATTTGAATTGAGTAACTGCAATGCTCTCTTCAGTCTTCTTTCTTTTGCACCTGTCTTTTTTGAAGGAATGAGACCTTACCGTCATTATCCAGGAAGACAAGCTGTGCATTACAAACAAACAGTAGTTAAAGCCTGGAAGTGTAAAGGGAGATGTTTGCAACGGTTTAAATCTTAAGATCCTCCTGCACTTCTTAGAACAATATATGCCAGAGCATGAATAAACTAATTGTAGTTTAAGTAGTGCACTTGATAAAGAATTAGTCTTCTTTGTATAAATAGAGCAGTGATTTATTAATAATCTCAGTCATTATTTGCTGTGGAGTACTACACTCGTAAGTCACCATCTCTATTGATATCAACAGTGAAATTACAGTGTAATAAGTGTAGGACGTGAAGCTTATGTAACTAAAACAAGTGTACTTCAAAGAATCAGTCAGAGCTCAGCTCATGAAGCAAATATATGGTGCCCTTCTCTCTATGGAACTTTTTTTTCTCTTTTGCACAATTGATTCAACAGAAGATCCACAGCTCATTTTAGTATGCAGTTTTGTGATGACTCTCCTGAAATATTGAATTAAGTAGAATTTGGAGTAATATTTATTTCTCCCTAATCTCTTTACTTACAGGATGTAATGCACAGGTATTTCAGAAGAGACAAATTAGTTTGCATAGTTATATCATCAGACTTCCCACCACTGAATGTGCACTGGCTATCTGCATTTATGTTTTTATTTGGCAACAGGCTTTACAGTACTCTGCCATGGAAGTACCGGCCTAACCAATCAGGGGTAGTGAGGGCAACCAAAATTCCTAATTTCAGGAAATCTGTTGCCAGATTTAAGTGTGGAAAATGGGGCAGTAACCACTCTTGCATCTGTTCATTGTCAAGAACCAAACATACAAAGCAACTCTTCTTTAGACTGAGCTCTTATACCTGTCCCTTGCTTTCTTTCTTTGTTGTAATTTTTACCTCCTGTGCATGTCATCTTAATACGATTTGTAAATGCTAAACAGTTATGCATTCTTTTAAACACGTTAGAAATACAGAGGGAGAACAACAATTATTAATTTTGCTGAACAGTATAGTAGAGATTTCTGATACATATGTAAATCCTGTTTAATCCTGATGACTACAGCAGGAAAAAGCATATTTGATGGATATACAGATGAAGATGAAATTAATATAAAAGGACAATGTTGAAAATACATCTAGCATTTTTTACCTTTATGGTCCTTTATGCCTGCAATCTTGCCTTTGGTTCTTCTACCCTCATACTACTTGATAATTTTCAATATATTATATCCACTGTATTTTAATGTAATTATATTAATTGAGGTTAGAAAAATTCCCATTGCTCAAAATTCAAGGAGAATAGAATTTTCCTAGAAAAGGAGTTGGGTTGTTTTTGGCTGTTCTTGGAAGAACACACTTAAGTGCACTCTGGAAATCTGCCCAGCAAAGCAAAAGATCTGATGTCATGGGCTTCCATCTCAGCCAAAAAGCAGTACCCGTAGCTTTCTCTTGCTACAGAAACTGGATCACAGCTCACGACTGGAAGCCAACAGCTCCTGCTCAGTAGAGACAGCACCGCACTGTACTGCCTCATAAACTACCTCCTTTGCTCTACTGTCGGCTGCACCAAAAGAGAGTGGAAAGCTAATATTTGAGAATTGCTCCTGGGCAGTTTCTAAGTGCCTGTCACTACACCACTACTGCATTGCTCTTTGGCCACATAGATGTCTCTTGTCTAATCTGGTTCTATAGGTTTGCCATCATACCACACAATTCTCCGTTGCTACTTTTTCCTTCCTCTCCAGGTTTTTGGACAGATCACTTGGTTTGTAGGTTTCACTAGAGGCCAAGAAAACCACGCTGGCACGAAGGAAGTGGATGCACCAAGACTCATTTTGTCCATGACAAAAATTTCTGTCCTGTGTTTAATACATCATAAGTATAAATCAGATGAGAAAGAGATGGGTAGTTAGCTGTTCAGTACGCTTTGCTCAGAGTGCTCGTGACTGCTGTTATACAACCATGAGCATGAACAGTGGAAATCTTGTGAGCTGCAGCTGCTTTTCTATATTTCTTCAGTAAAGTTTATCTTCAAAGCACGGCACCCAAGCAGTGGAGGAAAAGGAGAGACGGGGTCTAAAAGCATTTGCATTTGTGAGAAAAAGAGGTTATGTTATTTTTTGACAGGAGGTTAATGGAGAAATCTGTTCACAACATGGTACTGAGTGATAACAAACACTGATATGTGCATGTATATGCAAATATTATATCACCACTGGTGACAAAAATCATCATACAGGGCACAAGAGCAATTTTTAAATCATTCTTGACAGAGTATAAAGTACCTTGTCTTGAAAGATACTGAATCTGTTTGTTTGGAGACAGAGATAGGGGAGATGGAAAGAAGATTTGCTGTCCAGGTTCACTGGTAGCAAGGATCAGGGAGGGGAAAATGGGTTAAAGAGAAGGAAAGAAATAGATTAAAGAAGAAAATATAGTAAATGTGGCCTTGAAAAAACTATTCATCTAATACTAGAAAAAAACAAACTGAAATGTAGAAAGGATGGAAATGGAGATTGTAAAAGTAAAATATGGACTTAGATGAAGAGAAAGAAGTGACATACTTAGAAGAAGAATTTCTGAGGCACAAAACAAAACAAAACATTTAAACTGTGAAGTATGTCACATTTACAAACTTCTGTTCTAAATGTAAATTTGAGCTCTGCTGATCTTGCTGTCTCTCACTGGGCCTCAAGGAAATTAAGAAAGGCTCTTGTGTGATATATTGGCTAGTCAGTGTCAGATTCTTTTTTATATGAATGCTTTCAGTTGCCATTAGACCTTGCCTAAAGTTAGTTCAAACATTAACACATGGCCAGCCTAGTTCAATTTCTGCACAGTGAATTTGTAACAAGTTGTTTTAGTAGAATTCAGGTGTTAGATAGAATCTCTAAGCCTAAACCATCCAGAAAGGCACCATAATTTCAAATCTGGGACCAAACTTTTACTGTTTCGTTCAGGTGACTTACGACTGGGAAAAAAAAAGTATTCTTAAATATATGTAGAAATAAGGAAGCTCATTCTGCCTGTTATTGCAAGATGTCATGAACGGCTGGCTCTATTTAGTAATGATTTTGTAATAACTTTCTTATCAATAAAGGATTTTTAGAAGATGCACAATATGAGACGAGATCTGATCCCTTTTGCATGTGTTGCCTTTTCCAGTTATTTTAGCTTGTTTTTCTTTTTTAAGAGTATCTGTTGTTTTATTACATTTCTTTAGGAAGGGAATAGAGATAATATCATTGATAATATTCATTTTAATCTCAAGGTAATGTGAATGAATGTCTATGGCAGTCGATAGTCATTTTTCCATGCTTTGTTCCTTGTTTAGCCTTCAAAGGCAGTATTTATCAGTCTGCAGAGCAAAACTATGTGCATGCCATATCATTACTAGCTCAAGGGGAATCATTCGAACCAATGTAATTTACTCAATATTGGTCAGTTTGACTCCTGACCCTTCTTCCCCTGACAGTGTATCCTTGGCAACCCCTGATGTGTGTTAAGTCAGGATGTGCTTATTGGTCTCATCTGTGACAGCTCGCTAAAGGCTGCTTAACATAGCTTGGTCTTTTTCAAAAGAAAATAAAAAAATCCAATAATATACAGTATTCTGCTCAGACCCTTATTTATACAAATACAGAAACAGTAACTTTTATTTTCGGTTTTGATTTTCTATTTCAAATGGAGAAAACAGCTTTTGGAAATAAGTTTTAGAGAGAGAAAAAAATATTTTGGAGCAATATTCAGAAGAAAAATAATGTGAAAATTATGCAGATTTCAGTCACTTTTTTGTGTCATTTGGGAAGTTTTTATGTTCTGTTGTTACTTACATATATCAAAGGTGGAAGATGAAAATTGTTCTCCGGATATATAAACCACTTCAATGCCATTTAGAGTACATTAGTGTGAGTAAGAGACCTTGCTCATTGATCTAGAAAAAAGTCCCTTGGATTGTTTCATTGGTTTTGTACACTTTGTAGTTATGAAGAGAAGCAACTACACAACTTTAACTAGGAAACATTATTTTTCTTTTCTGGTATAGACTTGATGTAAAGCCAGCAAAACATGGTGCTTAGAGTTTCTGGAAGAAGGCGACATTGACCATACATCTCAATATTTTTTCACTTCCTAGTGGCTGTTATGATGCAATTAACCATGGGTAGTGAAGAAAAATTTAACTAAAGCTGCATTAATCTTTGACTAGACCAACCCAGTTTTGTTGTGATGGAAAACATACCAAGGCTTACAGTTTTCATGATCCTGAACTGAGCATGCTGCCATGCTTTGTACACTAGCATGGATATCCTATGGAGGGATAATCAGCAACAAGAAAAATTACAGAAACACAAACCAAAACCTTAAAACAAAAGCTGTGTTATGTGGCCTGTCAGAGCAAAGAGGTTGCAATTCTTCTGACTTATTTTAAAAATTTTGTTGGAAGTCTACATCTTGAAAGCAACCTCTGTCAACAGCTACATAATCTTTTAGAAATTTTATGATAGATTCTTTCATTTAAAGGACATGTGAATACATGCTTTTATCCTAGGTGCTATTTAGGTCCTGATTATACAGACATTTTTATGATTTAGAAATCAAGGATTCCTTGGAAGATTGTTAAAAAGTTGGGAATCTGCTGGAAATTTTCTGTTGCTAGGTGTATTTCATGACTTTTCAGAGTACTGAGTCAAAATTATGTTAATAGTTCTTTGGCATAGCTTTATATTTTCATTCTAAATAAAAAAGTGGGGAAGTAACTTAGGAAGCAGTTGTTTTCTAAAAAGATGTAGCAAAGTGCTTCCAGGAAAGTGCTATTTAAGCCAACACTCATTTTCACTGTTGTGCATTATGAGTTGAAGTTGCTGTTTGTTTCAAGTGCCTCTTGTCTCATTCAGTAAGCATCAGCAAGTACTTCAATGAGGTAATGATTCTCCATGCTGTCTTCACTGAGGGTAGACAGCACGAACATGTTCCTAGCATGCATTCTGGCTATTAATTGAAGAAACAATTTTGTGCAAATATTTATGTGACATTGTGCATTAAAATTGGTTCTATTCCTGTAGAGGTGAATTCCTGTAGAGGTGAATTTTATCTAGGTAAACTTGATTAGACAACAATCTGTGAGGCTTTGTTGGATTTCTTTTTGGTGTAGTTTTGTTTGTTTTGTTGTAGGATCTATTTTGAGTACTTGAGTTTTTGTGGTTTTTTTTTGTTTTTTTTTTGTTTGTTTTTTTTTTTTAAATTTTTATTTCTATGTTTACTTGAAACTTCTAGTAAGCTTTCTTGGTCTCAGTGGCTGTGCTGTGAAATACTGCATTTGCTTACAAGCTAAAATGCCAGTTAGAACATGTTAACTTATTTTCAGGATAAAAGCACAAAAAGTGCTTTTAAAAAAAAAAAAAAAAAGTCTTATTAAAAAGATCTAGAATTAAGTTTCCTTCAAGTATGACACATGTACAACAAAGAAAAGAGTCCTATCAGCACAAAAACTTGAGGACAGGACCAGAATTCTGTATGGTCCAAGTACGTCTTTCAACAACATAAAGTAGTGGCAGGTTTGATGTACCTGACCAGAAAAAGCATATTTGTGACGGAATGCCAAGAAATGCTGAGTCGGGCCCAGCATTAGTAATGTTATTACTGGCTCTCAGTCCTTGGAAATGATACCATCTGGAATACTGCATTTACTGTTATTAGATAAGTATTACTGCTTCAGTGTCAAACCTATGGACTCCCTTGATTAGTAAAAAGTCATTTTGCTCTTCTCAAAAGTGTTTGAACAGTATGGTTTTGGTTCCTGGCCAGAACCACTGTACGGTCTATATTTTAAAGACTTCCAGAAAATTTTGGGTTTTACATGTTGTAAAAATGTAGATTGTGTCATAAAATGTTATACAGCTTTAGAGAATTAGTATGAAAACATCATTATTCTAGCAGGCATACGCCAAGAAATGTACCCTCTTAACACATTTTGACATTTTATGTTTTAAAGCATCAAACAAATTATTATTTACTAGACAACTACTGTATACAGGGCAAGAAATATTGGTCCTATCTCAGTTTTACAATACCAACCCCATTATTACAAAAAATTGCTCAGATGCTTTTATATTATCAGTAGAGAAGAAAAGGGCAGTAGAACACTGAGGCGGTAGAGAACTGGCATGTACAAGTTATGAGTATATAATTACATGTGTGCATGCAAAAAAATATAGAAACTAACAGGAATTGCTAAAAACTGTTCTGAAATTTTAGTTTTCTGATGTAGTGTCCTGGTCTGGGGCAGGTCAGAGCTGGTTCTGTTCAGTGATTTTACTTTACAGCTAAAGCTCTTCTACTTAACTGCACTGTTTGAAGTTAGCAGCACATTTTTGCACTGTGTCTGCTTTCAGCAGTGACAACACTCCGTGTTTAGAGTTACTACCAAGAACTGGGATGCAGACTAAGGTGACTGCTAAGCTTGTGTTCCACATGGGAGGGGGGCAAGGCCACACCTGCAGGGAGGAGAGGACAAGTGACCCTAAGAGTGACCAGGGGGGGTATTCCATCCCATACTCATTATATTCAGTAAAAAAGCTGAGGGATCAGCAAGGGAAAATAAAAACCTGAAGAGATCAGGAGGGGCAAATCTTTGCCTCCTGCCTTCTTACTGGTTTTTGCTGCTCCTGCAATGGCCGGGGTCCAAGGAGGACTCCATCCATCCTGCCTGTGATCCTGAGCCCTGTGCTCCTGAACTAACTTCCAGATTCCAGCTCCTGTGCCCAGATGCTGTCTGTGTCTGAGTCCAGCCTGGGACTTTTCCTGGGGGCTGCTCCCCAGCATTGGGGGTGTTGGTGACGTATTGCCATCGGGGGCAGTTGGGTTTGATACTGGTTTTGTATATATTTGTATATATTCCACTTTATTCTCATTATTACTGCTAGTAATAGTAGTATTAAAGCTTTTTTTTTTTTTTTTTTTTTTTCCCCCTAATTGGTAAGTCTTTCTCCCTTATTCCCTTTCTCTTTCTCTTTGGGGTGGGGGGAGGGGTATTAACAGAGGGTGTCTGTTACAGGTCTAGTGGCAGCTCTAACCTTAAACTGTGACATATAGATACAATTTTACTAAATGAAATGCTGGGAAATTTTAGCATTGCAAACTGTGATTGTTTTTTTGTAACCAATCTTATTTTATTTTGTGGGTGTTTTTGTTTGTTTGTTTATTTGTTTTCCTAATGTAGCATAAGCCATCACAGCTTCTTAGAAATTACCTCTTTATTTATGTATAACCATACGGTTAATGACAACCACAACTATAAGTGTTACATGACCTAAAACACCTAAGGAAAATCTAGTCACCAGTAAAATGAGTTTAATCTATTCCTTTTATCTAAGACAAAACAGTATATACACTGAGATTCCAGCTGATACACGTTTTCACTGAGGTCCATGAGAAAATCCAACTGGTTGTGGATCTGTCTCATTAACTTTAGCAGAATCAAGACCTCCTTTGGGCAACTTTAGACTTGCTCCTTAGGATGCTCATCAAATCTGAAGTGGATGTACATATGCCATGGTTTCAGTCACCCCTATGCTGTCTTATCTTTTGTTGACATAAACAATTATATTTTTCCAAAAAAAACGAAGGAATAACTTTCACTCAAAGGATTAAAAAATGGAACTGATGAGTTATGTTTTATTTGGAAGCATATGAATTGATTGTTATAGATGCAGAACTTAATTATAAATAAACGTAAAATATAAAAACTATTTTACTAGGGAAGCCAGCCAGCAGTGCACAGCATTGGATGACATATTTTAGTTGTAGCCTATTGACCACCAAATCCCTCGCTTTGTAATGGCTTCATGTACTCAACTCTAGGAACTTTGTTTCGCTGACTTGAACTTGCAGTAAGTCGTGTACTACAAGTTGCTAAGGAATGATGTGCATCCACCCACAATTTATGAGTATTTCTTAATACGTGCTTTGTTCGTTGCTCCCAAGTTAAACGTTAGACCTCAGCCCTCATACAGAATACTACACAACAAAGCTGAATTCGTGGTGATAGTACAAAAAAAATCTGTTTCTTCTGCTTTCCATATTAGGCAGAGGTTGAAAACAGGTATCTTACTTTCAAACATTATCTAGGACGATATGCAGCACAGACTTGCCTGGTTTTGAAAACTGACCATAGTAAGCAAGTGTTTTACTGTTTTGTATAAAATATGTATGGGACTAAAACTCTTTTCACTATTTTTATAGTATTTCATATATGCTAATGAGGCAGAGGAAACTTGGTAAATTGACTGATACATTTCAGACAAAAAGAGGCAACCTGTGAACAGGAATAAATATTGTGTATCTTTTATCAAAAAGGAAATGCCAGGATGCAGATATTATGTATGTGAAAGCGTGTCTAAATGAATTTACAAGAAAATAAAGACTTGCTTTCAACAAGTCTAATTTGTCTGAGAAGACCGAGCTACTGAGATTACCGTTTCATCCAGACACACACA
This sequence comes from Merops nubicus, assembly GCF_000691845.1. Taxonomy (NCBI): domain Eukaryota; kingdom Metazoa; phylum Chordata; class Aves; order Coraciiformes; family Meropidae; genus Merops; species Merops nubicus. Next base: position 131,006 of record NW_008628916.1, read on the forward strand.
TTCTCCCTGTCTCACACACAGACACATATACAAAAGCAAACTTGTAATGAGTGGGTACTTTATCAAGGCCTCCCTCCATCCTTCATTAAATGACAGAAAATTGCTCTTTGCTGAGTTTGTCAATGCAGCTTTCCCTCCCAGAAGCCCATTTGTTTCACATGCTAGCACAGAATATTGCAGGAATTTGCAGATTTTAAATGACAAATGTGTCGAAGTTTACCCAGTTCTGAATCATTCTTTTGTTAGACTGACTAGAAGGTACAGTAACTCCCAAAGCAGGACTGGAATTTTTATTTTAAGTAGATCCTGCTGCTTCAGTAGTAAAACAGTATTGGACTGTGATCTTCTCCCGTTTGACAATGTCCCTAAAGGATTTTTTTTTTTTCCCAAAAGCCTTTTCTCTGTATCTTACGTGATAGATGCAGCTATTCTAAACTAAGAGCATGTACAAAACAAATGATACATTCCTTTACTGGAACTCTTCTATTCTCTATTGAATTTGTCATTTTATTAATTGCATTTCATGTAATGCATAATGAAAGGATTTTTTTTAAAAAATTTTTTTTTAATGAGAAAAAAACCAATTTGACACCATGAAGGGAAAACAGTTCTTTCCACCACCTTTCAGGACAGAAGGCACTTACAAATAGCAGTCACTCTGTTGCTTTGTTAGAGCAAGACTTTGATGTGTAGGATTATAATCAATGTAAATTATTGAGTTTTGCTACTGTGCTGTGTTGAAGGTATAATGTGTTACTTTGTGCAGCCATTATTTATTCATACCAAGAAATTAGCTACATAACATTTTTCCCCTGAAATTCTGTTGAATTTGTAAATATAAATTTAAAAACATGTCTGTGCAAGTTGTGTCCAGATTTCTAGATTTCAGCAAAAACATGTCAAGTCTCATTGCTGCATTTACATATGCTATGAATTTCAATCCAAACAACTGGAGAAGAGTTTTAGGACACAGCCTACAGCACGGTATGTCCTTTAATTGCCATTTACATAGCAGAGGAATCATTAATTCCTAATTCACCTATTATTCACTCTCTTTAGTATGCCGTGTCAATGTCAGTTTTGGGGCAGTGGAATAAATGTGGCTCCGCATTGCTTTCGCAACCTACTTTTATCTCTGTGTTTTTCCTTTTCTTCTCTTAATGCTTTTTTGACCTTAGTAGAATACTACTTTGACATAGGCAGTTAAGGGCTCTTGTTTGGATATGATTTATGGTACTACATTAACCCTTCATTGACCTAGAAATGCCCTAATATTAAAACAGTTTGACACACAGAAAATCAAAAGGCCTTTTATTGGAAGTGCTATTGTCTGCATCATAAGTTTTCTCAATGTAATGCCACTGTTACACCATCAATTTCCTGCTGCTATTGAACACTGTATTGAAAAACTAATGGACAGGATCCTTTGTCATTTCTGTCCCAGTGATCAGCAAATAGCTCAGTGAATGTCTTCCCCTTCATATCACTTCAGGCATTTTGAAATGACACATTGAAGGTACTCACGTAACATTTTATTAAAGGCAAGGGTGGGCTGGATTCTCCTGGGCTCCATGGGACACCTTCTATCAGCCAGCTCCATGGATTTTGGTGGAAGCTGAAGTATATTGGTGCCTCTGTGGGGCTCAGGCGACAGTCCCTTTTGTGTGGTGTGATAATACCAGATTCATATTTGTTAGAAGGAGAAATAAGTCCTTATAGAAGATTTTTCTCAAATTTAACAGTAAACACTCAACAGAGCGCTTGCATAAATGCAATTAGCTGTAGCTATTATAAAGTCTTATTAATTTATAAATTAAATACTTTTCTGTAGCTGGATAGTAACCTGTTGTTTAGGCATTTTTAATGAATATATTCTATTTAAGCCTAGAGCTTTTAGTATGATGTTGAAAACCCTTAATGTATTTATTTATTTATTTTCAATAAGCTCCTTGATCCTAGAGTGCTTTTTCCTGTTGGAAATGAACACATTTCTGTTTTCCGTTTATGTTGTAACTGCTGCCTCTTGTTAGATGCACATTTAGCACTTAGATCATACGATTTTTAAGTACATCTACTATGTTTCCACAAAAAATTTTTAATATTTCAGTGATCTTTGGTTGCTTGATTTTGACACTCACAGAAATCCAGTCCTGAACAGAAAGCAGGAAAAATTACTGAAGTTGGGCATGCAAATATAATCTCTTCAGCAGTAAACCAAACTGTGCAGTGAACTGTTGGGAGGATTAATTTATTTTTGTAGTAGTTGACGCTAGCTTTTTGATCTGCATTTTTTATCTAGCTATCGATAAAGACTCCTTTTCTATAGAAAACACAGCCTTCTGTTCAGCTGGCCTAAAATAATAATGACTTTTATTCGGCTTTTGTGAAGGAGAAATGTTCTTTGCCAGTTTAAGAATTTGAGAGGTCTAGTTTAGTGTACGGGCTGGACAGGTCATTTACAAAATGGGCTGCTTGCACCTTGAGCAGTGGGAAAAGCTGCTAGCTAGAATCTAGAGAAAATGCCTTAGCTAATTTATTCGTTTGTGGCTACATGTATACCTTAGCACCACTGTGTTTGCAGACCTTCCTACCACTGATTTTGGGGTGTGTAGGCACTCATATTGCACGCTTCAGCTATCTCAGTGTTGTGCTCACTTTGCTATGAGAGGTGACTTTTCTCATCAGTCTGATGTACACCTGGACTCAGGGACTTTCTGCAGGATTAACGTGGGCTACGTGCATGAATATCGTGGTTTCGGAGTGGACATGGGGACTGCAGTCTGCAGGCAATTGCAATCCAGAAATCCAAAATAACTAAAGTTAACAGACTTACAGCAGATTTGCAGCCATATAGATGTGAAAAAAAAATCAAGAATCTACCTTATCCCAGCCTGTTCCCACTTCATGAGACAAGGATTTCAAATTCTGCCACTGCTTATGGCCATCTCTGATTGAAACTTCACAGGAGACTGAGTGATATATCCTTTCACATGGGATAAATGCAAAAGAGGATGATTTTAAAAAGTTTTAAAACAGAAGAGAGCTTTTTGCAGGGTCTTTGACAATCTGAAAATTTATCCTAGGTGTCGCTCACATTTGTGCTTCATAGTTATGGAATATTTGTACACCTTTCAGTGTTTACAGAAGTTGTGAAATTATATAAATATAATCCTAAGAGAGATTTAAAAAGATAAACAGAAGTATCTTATAAACGATGTTTATATATTATAGTAAAGCATCACAGATAGAGAAAACAGAAAAGCCATTTTCCTCATTATGTAAATCCTCTTTTAGAATTACAAATAAGATTTCATAATATCAGTAAATACCGACAAATTAAAAAGTTCTTTCATTTCTCAGCTATTGCCCTCTTAGAGAATAATGCTTTTTCTGAAATGTAATGTGGGTGCTGTCTGTGCAAACAGAAGAGGAAGAAACCTAGAAACCCAGACATAAATTTTAAAATTGGTCTGTGCAATATTATAAGATCTCAACTGTAATTTTTATTGTGTGAATGACAGTAAGGTAATTAGTAATCCTAGAGACTGTCACAGATGACCTTTAGGGTCACAAGACAATGTATTTCTCCATGTTTATTAGTTTAACACAAAGGATCATTATGATAATTCACATTTTAAAATAAACAAACTTTTTTATTTTTTGCTTCTATAATCTTCCTAGAATAAATATTTATGATACATAACAGATAGATTGTTATAACTCAGTTCTTCACAGCTATGTTTAAACACCTTGTTAAAAATAATCCAGGGCTTTTTATCATGCAGTACATAAGTCTCTATACGTGGATGTTATTTTCTATCAAAATAGTTATTTTGACTCTGCTAAGAAAGGTCTCCATTTATTACTAAGATAATTAATTCTTTGAAAAGTTGGTGTCTATAAGTTTAATTTCTCCCCAATTTGTTTTTGAAATAGGCATATTTTTGTTGTTTTACTGTACTAAACTGCTTTGCTGTTTCATAAGGGCTGAGTATTTCACTAAGCTCCTGCAATATTGAAAGAATCTATATTCTGAGGATTTGAAAACATGTCAGCCCACCTAAATTACATATTGATCAGGTTTAATTGCATGCCACCCATCAGTATTAGGTTTGAAAATTCATAAAAGAGAAATAATGTACTCTTTGTGGATGATTACTTCTGGGGCATTTAAATGAATTCCATCACTTAACCCTGAGCAGAGACAGATTATTGAGCCTTGCAATCTAGCCAGTCAAAGTCCAATGCAGTAGAACAGCTTTCTAACTATCAGAGAAAAGCAAAGAACAAACAATATAAATTTATATAGATTTTATTTTAAGGGAAATAGTGAAATAAAATGCTCTATCTAAACATGGATTTTTCAATTGTCCATTCCTGTTTTGGTAAATAACGATCTGTATTTTTAATTCTCTTTCGTGTGCTATATGTAAATTCACGCTACGATAATGATCTCAAAATTAGAGAAATACTCTTGAGAAAATTATTTTCCATGTATTTTCAGTTTAACTGCATGTGCTTATATATTTGCCATCTCTTGGCCTCACTTGAATATTTGGAGCGTGGGCTTTTATTCATATTCAGTGTGTTTTATGGCAAATGTAGTTTTCAAAACCATGTTCTTGAGAAATTCAAACTGGTGGAAAAAGAGTGTTTATTATTTGTTTTCAGGTTGTTCTTTACATTTAGAAATTATGCTTCTTGGTATTGGGTGTGTTTTAAAAAATTGTGCTTATGTCTGTTTTTTTCTCTACAGGATATCAATACAGACTAAAAAGGACCAGTTAAGATCATTGGTTTTGCTTGGATAATAGTTTAAAAGCTACATTTTATTTAGACACTTTGAGGTAATAAATATCTGTGAGCATAATTAACTGTCTTTTATCTAGGTCTGCTCCTTAGTGATGCCTTTTTAGGACCTTTCGTAATGTCTCCTCTTAATGTTCCATTTGGCCTTGAAAATTATTTTAAGAGTTAAGATACGTTAAAAGTGTTTTTTTGCCTTTTTCCCCCCATGTACTCATCACATGTACTCATGGAAAGGGTGTCTCAATCTGTCTTAAATTTTCAACAGTTTTTCTTCAAAATTTCATTTTATGTAGCCTAAGATTTTAGTTTTAACAAAAAAAAAATAACCTGGTTTAGCAAACAGGGAAGTCTATGTTTGTGTAAAAGATCTTTTGATTTACCACACACCTTGACTTACTGTGTATTCTTTATAAACTATTGTTCTGGTCCTAGCTAATATAAAATTCAAAAAAAGGCTACAGAAGCTCTCGTTTATTCACCCTGAGAATCTGGCTGTCAGCATTTAATGTCATATTTTGTATATATTACATATGTGAAATGCTGAACTACTATAACCAACTCAGTCTTGCAGTCTCTAGGCGGGAAAAAAATAAAAAGATTTCCCCCCCCCCCCCCGTTATTTCTGTATTAAAATTAGTCTGCAATGAAATTGATAGTGCAAGTATACACAATTCAGTGTTTTAGTATATGATCACTTAAATGGCTGGTTGCAGGTGAGAGACAAAAATCCTGCCTCATGCTTATAATACTTTTTATCCCTGAAGCAAGGGGAGTCCTTTAATGCATATACCTTGGGAGTTGTATCAGTCCTTACAAGTAACTGGGCTTAATTTATAAGTTTTTGTAGCCATCAGAAAATACTAAAAAGTTGTTTACTGTAGTTTTATTGTATTTTCCTTCATTTTTCTGGAGGAAAGATTAATTGCTTATTAGGAAAATTACAGACATGGAGGCAAACTTTCTAACCTCTCATCTATTCATCCTTTCATGTTTCTTTCTTAGCTGACTAAAGATACTATTAATCAAAATAGAGTAGCTCCAGCATTTGGGTATCAAATATCAAGCATAGCATACTACTGCTGTTTTTTCAAAGCATTATATGAAACATTGATTGGTAAAGAAACTGCCTTCTTAAGGCCTAGATTGTTGCTCATAAGGAAGCTGTACTTGGACAGGGAAGTTTTCAGCACATTGAGCTTAAAACAGAGTTGGGCTGGCTTGAGTTTTGTAGTCACCTGAAATGCAGCTCCTATTAATCCTAGCCAAGTAATATTGAGAATAGTGGCAAGGTACTATCAATTTTTGCATCACTCCCATTTGTTTATATTTATCCATGAGCAATGTCTATTAGTAAAATTTTATTCCTTAAAGTGAAAGCAAACTCCTGAGTTTTGCTCAACCAATGAATTAAGGTGTATTGTAACTAAAATAAGTAGATGTGGTCAGAACATATTGTGATAGGTACAACTCATATACTGCCTGTCATGTGAGTAAGTTTGTTTGAATGCTGAAAGACTTTCTTGAAGCAGTAAAGACAGTTTTTTTGCTTTAGATATTTTTCTTATAGTGTTCTATATGTAAGCACACAATATTATAATTCAGGAACAGAAATCAAGGCAAAATTTTCTAGAGTTAAAATTGCTCTTAATGGCAAATTGGTCGTCCAGCTTTATGATGCAAACCACAGGGGATAGCCTTGTACAGTTTTGCACTAACTATGATATTAATTAAATTAGTTCTATAACTGGAGAGGCATTTGCTATAAGCTGGACTTTTACCTTATGCTCTTATTCTTGGCAACATTTTAAGCTCTTTAAGGTAAGGCTTACTTACTGTAAGTTGGAAGTCTGTGCATGGGGTTTCAGGTCAGACTGTTAAGGGAATTTCTTTTATCATATATTCCTGTTGTTACCTGTGGTCAAATACTATGATTGAAATTAAATGCAACTGTGCAGGGTTTGATAATATTAAAGCTTAAGCTGGAGTATTTTTGGGAGCTAGAAAAATGACACTTTAAAAGTATCAGATTTCTCTCTCTGTATGTGTTTCCCTTCTCTAGCGATGTCCCTGAAGTTCCCATTCATGTTGGGGTTACAGCACCAAACCACTTTTCTTCTGCCTGTGGACAAATCAATAGCAAATCACTTATTACTTACTGAGTACACAGGAAACAAATCTGTAGAAATCTAGATCAAAGAATGTGCTTATGACCTCCCAAATTGAAGTTTACAACATATAAATCATCACTACCTGTAGTCAGTGAAGAGTTCTGCAATGACAATGTGTTGACTTCAATGTAAACATTTTGCTGCACTGTCTTCTCTCCCCCTGCTTTCCCTTTGCCACTGCTAGTTCGCTTTCTCTTGCTCTCGGCACCTTAGTTTGGAAGACTCAAAATCAGACAAGTGTGGAGTATTCACACTGTTTTTGCCCCCTTAACCTTAAAATGTTCTCTGAGTCTGATCTCACAGCATCCCCTAACTGTCAGGTCTAGCTCTTAGGGATTTGTCAATGTCAATCTATTATCACTTGGCAAGGGGCCATTGTAGAATGATACAAAATCCCCATGTCTCACCCCTTTCATAATATCTGAAACCTATTGCTCAAAAATCAGATTATTAAAAAAAAATTCGGAACTGAAAGAAAATGACAAGCAGGAAAATTCAAAATGACAGGTGGACACCGACTGTAATTATTGTGCATATAGTATAAAGGTCTCAGCAATAGGAGCATTCTGGATGCTATCCCAGTCTTATTGAAGTCAGTGGGAATTTTTCTACTGACTTCACTGGGGACCAAGATTTCTTCCTATGTGTTTGTAGGCTTCTAGCCTCCTGCAGGGGAAGAAGGAGGAGAAGGAGAGGAAGAAAAAATAAGAGAGAGAAAAAATATTTCTGGTGAAACAAAACTGGAGTATTGAAATTATTGAGGAGGGAAAGAAAATGAAACAAATAGTTGCTTTGGGGTATTTGGAATGGTTTAAAACTTTCATGTAGGTATAGAGCAGAATGAAAAAAGTAAACCATCAATTTGGAAATGTTGGCAAATATGTTTTTCTTTTTAAAAAAATTGAAATACTTTAGTGTTTTGCAGTTCCTCCTGCATGGCATCATTCCAAGCTCATCCACAAAACTGAATTAATTTAAGCTTCATTGCAACGATTTTTTAAGTCTAATGCAGCTATAGATCACTTGAACAGTTTTGATTTTCTAAAAACTTTTAGCATACCACACGGCCCATCAGGAATCTGACTTACTCCCTCCACTCCAAAAGTGGGTCTCTATCCTTTCGTTTTCCCACAGGCTTTCCTTCTAGAGGGGCTTCCATGGCCTTGGCTTTTCCTGCTTATGCTGGCAGAAACCCTGAAGTGAATCTGGCAAAGACTTTACATCTAACTGAAATGATTTGCTGACATGTTAGTGTTTATATTGCTCTTTGTTTTGTCACCTCAGCAGTAAGCACTGCCAACTGCAAACACACTGATGGTATGTGATACGTTCCTGAAGTTCCCTGGTAACTTTTAGATGAGTTATGGCTGGTATACAAAGGTCACAATTGAGAGCCCACAATAGTCCTTTTTTCTGATTAAGAAAATGCAAGACAACAAAAAGACCGAACTGTCTAGGTGAAGGTAGAATTATATGGAGAAATGAGTAATACAGAGATTGTTTTACAGGAGTTACTAAAAAGGATGAAGAGCAGAGGAACTAGACTTCCTAAATTGCCTTTTTTGTGATAACTTAAAATGGTAATGGCACTCGAACTAGAAACATTTGTAATATTTTAATCCACTGAGGGAGTTACTAATTTTACTAATTTACTATTTTACTAATAGTTTCCAAGTGGGATTGATAGAGTAGTCTATAGTGTTAAGTGGTATAGCAGGTTAATATAAACATCCTTTTCCTGGAGTCAAGCTCACTTTAAGGAAACAATATATTAGGAATAAAATTGTTCTTTCAACTCCTGCACATTTGTTTTTTTCCATTCACTGCCTTCAGTTTTCTCCTGTGGGTGAGGTAGTACCTCTGTCACTCATTTGTGTTTGTTACTTCTCTTTATAGGCTTTGTATTAAGAGAATGATTCTGGACTAAAAAAGGAAAATTTGCAACAGCTTGTAAGAGACTGTGAAGAAGAGGAGGGAGCAGAACCAGTATTCCACCTTAAAAATCCCATTCCTATTGTGAAAAACTCTTTTCAAATAGCAACAATTATTTTACTACTATAGTATGGAAAATAAGAGATTAGCATCAGAATCCACAACAATTATTAATTTCCTGTGTTACGGGAACTCCAACATGTGCTTCAACATCAAGATCACATCTAGTTCAACCCTTTTGCTGTGTGTTTTGGGATACATGAGAGTGAGAAGAGGCTTTTTGAATAATAAATGGGCATATTAAGGATTTATTTTAGTTATATGCTTGTAGGTAAAGCATGATTGTCAAGTAGAAGTGGTGGTTTGGAGCTGAACAGACTTCCTGTGACTATATTTTGAATCATCTGAGTACTTGGGCACTTGTTCATATATAGAGCTTGTTACATTCCTAATTCTTGCTTTTCTTGCTAAGAACATTTATCTGTAAGGATATACTGGGCATCTGCAATTGCAGTTGCCTATATGTTAAAATCAGAGCTTGAACTTTCTTTTTTTGTTGCTTTGCGCATTGTTAATTTTACTGTACTTTTAACACACTCCAATTACATATTGAACTAAATTGTCATAAAAAGAAGCTTTTTTCTAATTGTATAATAGTTGAAGAAGCATTTTGATGATTTTTGAAAAATGAAACATTTTAGTCCCTAAGCTTTGAGTCTTGCGATTTTTCCTTATATTGTGTTATAGATTTGCTTTGTTGGTATGTGTTAAGATTTTATGAATGAATGTGCTATTACACAAAATTTAAATGAATCTACATAATGAATGAAGTGGGGTTTTTAATCTCTGCTTTTAATTAAATATTTTCTTTAGAATCTTCAACAATTAAAACATGATTTTATTAATAATCCATCTCCAAATTCCAGAAGCATTTTAATTTATCTAATTTGTTTAAAAACTAATACAAGCTGCTAAAGAGATGTAACCTAACCTCTTACTATTAAAATGCTTTGTGACATATGTTAACGCTTTCCAATATCACATTTCAAATCATAACCAAAGATTATTATATCAGTAGAAGTTAACAGAAAATATGATTTTACAGATTAAAGATGGTTATCTTAATAATTTTTGATTGAGGTGTTTTACATTAAGACAATTAGAAAAATATTTATCTGCTCCTTACATGTCAGATTTTTTGTTTTTTTAACTAGGCAAAACTCAAATTCTTTCCCCATGTTTTGCATACCTCCACAGTTATTAGAATATTGTGCTGTAGAAAATTGTGAATTTCAGTTGGTTACTGCTGAAAGTCAAGAGTCAACAGGACCATGCAGCTGCATCACCACCTCATGATTTATTCAGGAAATAAAAGGCTGTGCAAGCTCAAAGATTCTGTGCAATTATAGGACAAACATTCAAGACATATTTGAAACTTGTCAGAACTTGAAATTCCTCAGAGTTCAGTCTCTTCAGATCAGACTTTGAATTTTCCAGTTGTTGTTTCCAATTTCCGGTATATTTGAAATTATTAATCTAGATACGATATCTTTTTTCTACCTCCTTGGCAAATGGGGACATCAAACCAAAAAATCAAAACCACAAAAATAAAAGGCCCCAAATCTATGAAGGGTCAAGCCTCCAGCTGAATTATTCTTAATGTAAAATACTGAAATAAGCTATTTCATTTCAAAAAAAAAGGAACTTCACATTGAAAGGCAAGTTGAAAGAATGCTACAGGTTTCTTGTCATTTCCACAGTTGAGTTGAGCACGTGCTTATAGAGAATTTTGTCTTCATTCTTTGTGAGTCTATCTCAGAAAAGCAGAAGTGGAAATGGAGCAGGAAACCTTTTCTTAATATAACACTGAACACCTTGACCCAGTTAGGAAGAAATATGAATTTTCAAGCTTTAGTCTCTCAAAAATTCACAACAAAAACTTTGTTCTTGTTTACTAGTAAGCAGATAGTGCCACCTTAGAGACTACTATGGTTGTGCCTTTCTACCAATCCTGTCAGAATTACCACCATCTCATACTTGATATTAAAAAAGGGTAATCATTGAGGTTTGAGAGCAATCTCTTTAATTTTGCCATCACAGTTTAACATAGTTCTGTTTCTAAAATGCAATCTGGATTCACTCTGCATGCTCTGCAAGCCATAAATATCTGTGTAATACTTATCAGCTTATTATCCTTTAGGAATGAGATAGCAGAGTGCATCACTTCCTCCTGACAACATACATGCCCTCTCACTGTGTGCATGTCACAGTGTAACCCAGCAGAACATGAGACCGTCTCCCTGTACTGTCAATGGGGAACATTAATTTTAAAATCTCTGGATTCCCTGGCAAAGTTCTGAAGAGTGGCTATTGCTTTTTGTTGCTTCAGTACCGTATGCCAAACTATTCACAGAGGAGTCCTTTAACTTCTGCAATGATTTTAGTCACTGAGAGCAGGCAACTACTCATTTATTGTCCAAGTCCTAATTCATTCTGCATAGCTGGAGTTTGCTTAGCAAAACTGCTTCCAAGTGGTTCATTGTAATGCAAACCTTGGTTATATTACAATCTCACACACCCAAAATCAAATAACTAAAATAATTATGAATAGTTATTTACTCTTTTTTAAAGCCACGCTTTGCTGATGACTCTTTGCATGTTCTGTAGTGCTAGCATAAATATTGAAAACAGATCAAAAACATTTTCTGAAGCTGTAATGAATTTTTAATTTTATTTGGTTTGTATTGCAATGTTTTGGTAGTGAGGAGGGACTGCAGGGATGGCTTTTGTGAGAATAGATATGGGTTTGTCCTCATGTCGGACAGATCCAACTAGCTTCAAAGTGAACTCAGCACTGGTAAAAGCTGAGCCAAGTCAGTGACACTGATGGTGCCTCTGTGACGACATATTTAAGAAAGGGCAGAAAATGCTGTATAGCAGCTGTGACAGAGCTTAGTGAGAGAAACAACCCTACAGACACCAGAAAGAGGGGGAGGAGGTGCTCCAGGCATCCAAGTAGAGGTTCTTCTGTAGCCCGTGGGTGAGACAATGATGAAGCAGGTTGTCACCCCTGCAGCCCACGGAGGAACCTACACCGTTAGGTTTACGTGCCCTGAAGCATGCTGCAGCCCATGGAGAGCCCATGCCGGACCAGGCTCCTGGCAGGACCTGTGGGAATGACCCACAATAGAGCGGTTCCCATGGGATACATTCCTTCTTCAAGGGCCCCATGCTAGAACACAGGCAAAGTATGAGGAGAAGGGAGAAGCAGAGAGAAAGTGTTATGAACTGACAGCAACCCCCCCTTTCTCCATCTGTCTAGTTCACTCAGGGTTGGGAGGGAAGGCAGAGGAGTCAAAAGTGAAGCTGTGCCTAAGAAGGGAAGGATGGGAGGAGAGCGATTTTTGTCTCCTTTCGGTTTTTTTTTTTGTTTTCTCACTGTTCTCTATTTTTAATTGGCAACAAATTAATCTTCTCCAAGTTGTCTGGTTTGCCTGTGACAGTAATTGGTGAACAATCTCTCGGTTCTTATCTCAACCCATGAGGTTTTTCTTCTTATTCCCTCCCCATCTTGTTAAGGAATGAGTATAAGAGCAGTTTGGTGAGTGGCTGGCAGCCAGCCAAGGTTAACCCACCACAGTATTTCAGAGCTAATTTTTGAAAAATAAGTATAAAAACCTAGCTGGAAATGCTATATGTTTTTTCTTCTTCCTCTTTTTTTTTTTTTCCCCTCTTCTCTTTTTCACCGTTTTATCTTTACCTCTGCTGAATCTGAGGATCAAAAACAGAGTATGGATGGAAGGGATATGCTCTGGAGAGAAACAAACCAAGCTTTTAATAATGTAAAATACTCTTAATTTTAAAAAATGAACCTGGCAAGTGTATTCCTCAGAAAAGTGATTTATTTTTTATTTCCACTCTCTGTATTATTGACAAAACAGAAAGAGGAATCCACTGAAGTAGGAGGAAGTGGACGTGTAATTGTACTTGAAATGAGAAGATTTTGGTAAATGGCCAGATAGGTGGTGGAGAACATAAAGGATTAGTACTTACAAAACTTTAAACATTTTTGTAATTCTTTCTCAGCTGTCTGAAAGGGCAGGAAAGGAAAAACATTCCTGTGCATTGAAGAAGTTCTGGGAACTATAAGGAACACAAATTGTAGATTAGCTTTATTCTTCTAAGTGAACCAAGCGGAAAATGAAGTTTTTGCTGTAGTACAGGCCTTGAAGTTTGAAAAAGTGAGAATGATGTTGGTTGCACACTGATAAGCTATTTCATGTCACGCAGGCAGAGACCTACTAGGGTATAAAGGTTTGAAGGGGAAGTTACCAACGTTTGAAGCAGAAATAAAATACAAAAAAAAACCCTCACCAAATCAAATCCTTGGACCTAGAATTTTACTGAAATGAAACAGAAGCAATAGGGACTAATCTCAACATGGTTTCACTGTTTCTAGGCAAGAAACAGCTTCTGTATAATCAGTGTTATTGTACAACATTAATTGCTTCTGCTACAGTAAAAAAGTTTTGGTCAACCAACTGAAAACCCTATTCAGTTTTTCATATCCTTGTAAGTCAACCCCTCAAGTGAAAGAGTGCTGTTAGTGACATGGTAAAGACCTGGTTCAGTCTTTATGTGGTGCTGTTTCTGGAATTCATCTTACATTTACAAAAATCATTTTTGTTCGTAGGCGTAAGCTTGCAACTAGATTTACTATTGATGCTCATCTCGCAGTAGCCATGGAGCCAGACTGAATCCATATACAGGAAATGAGCACTAAATGCCTTTGTACCTTGACACAACCCAGTTCAAGGTGCCTTGCTCTACCATTCTTGTTTCTACTTTTATGTCTGCCTGAAAAGTGAACAAAGTTTTTTTTCCTCCCACTATCTTTGTAATAAAATATTTGCAGATGCATTGTATTACTTTATGTTTGGACAACATTTGACTATATAATTTACACTAGATCCCTGTCCAGTAAAATATAAAACCAGTCAGAAGTCAAACAGTGACTTTTTATATCTGTTCTATTGGTGAGTTTTTTTAATTGTCTTTTGTTTTGTCCTAATTAACAGACATATTTCTTATGCCTGTTTAAAAAATGAGTGGCTATGAACACCATGACTCAATGATGTAGTAATGTTCACATAACATCTATGCCTATACTCCATTTAAAGAATGAATACATTCTCTAAGTCTATGTTAATCAGTCCTGTTACCCATCATGCTTGTCCTGTTAATGTATAAATTTTTGAATTTTTTTTTTTTTTTAAATTTTTTTGCAACTTTTGCTCAGAAGGTTTCCCACACTGGGTTTCAGAAGATACTATCAATTCAGTTTTTAGCACAAGTGACTTTGAAAGAAAAGGTAACATATTCAACTTTTTTTTTAGCTTTATCTTAACAACAATAATAGTAAAGTAAAAGCAATCCAAAACAATTTATCTGCTCCCCCCAGCCGCCCCAAAACCCTGAAGATCTAAACTGCCATTACAGCATTATTTTAGCCACAAATAGAATTGTATTATCAGATTGAAAGTAGCTCTCAGCAGGGACTCAGAGAGCAGACGGGATTGTTTTATTCTGCCATTCCCCTATCCATCTGTTAAAGAAGTTCTGGTTGAAATCAAATGCTGTCCCTTTTAATTATTTTTTTTAGGGATAATGTAATTTTTGAATACAAACAGTGGCAGGTCATGTATGCACACCTTGCAAGTGTTTAGGAAAAAGCTTTCTTTGTTTGTTTTTATCCAGGGAATTAATTTCCACTACCTTTATGTCCTTTAGAATTGAGTTTGTGCCAATCCCAAATACCCACTTGAACATCTGTAACTATAGAATCTCCCCTGCCTTCCTCTATATTGGTTATTTTTTTGTTTTGAATGTCTTCTCCCTTGCATCAGATTTTCAAATAGTGTTTTGGTTCTTCAAGATACTCTTTCCTCTTTCTAGGAAACATGCTTGAATGTCTATCATAACCACAAGAAAGGAAAAGAAAGGAAATCTGTTATTAAGACACTCCCTCCCTCCTGCCCAATAAACTGTTCTTTACTCTAGGTGATACTTGTGTTATTATCTGTTTTTGAAAGCTTCTCTGTCTTGTATAAAGTGTGAAAATAATGGTCCAAGAAGGGATTCTATACTAGCAAAGTGCTTTTAAGGTATAATCATTTATATTGGTGAGTACTGCTTTTGTGCTGTATATGTCTCCCAAATGAAATCAAATGCAGTGAGAAAAGGGCATAACTGAACCTACATACTTCCCAGCATAACTGAAGCTGTGTTAGAGATTTCTGCTGGCATGTATATACTGGTAAAGGAATTGCTGCTCATCATCTTCCTGTGGTTGATACACCTGGAAGAGCTTGGTGTGTAAGCTTAGCTTTATTCTTGTAGGCTGGATTTTTTTCTGGAATTAGAGGTGATGAAAAAGATATCTGTGGAGGGACGCAAGATGGTGACAAAGACAAATGAAATTTAGAACTTATATTTGGAATTTTATCCCATTGATATTGTAACCACCTCTTACGACTGGAAAAAAGAAAAAAAAAACAAAGTCCAAAAGAAATTGGCAGAAAAATATCTCACCTCAAGAAATCATGGAATAAAAACACCTTAGAAAGCTAAATTCAAAAAACACAAGTGTATTAATAATTCACTGAGGGACATGGTTTACTGGTGACCTGGAAATGCTGGGCTAACAGCTGGACTTGATGATCCTAAAGGTCTTTTCCAACCAGAATGATTTTATGATCCTATGATTCTTTCAGGTTTTGTAAGCCACTGCAACAATAAGCCATATGCCCTATAGGAGCATGTGGTTCTCTATGTTGTTGTGTTTTTCATTTTGTTTTGTATTTTAAAGATCTCTATTTAAGTAGATACATAACAGTTTGAAATTTGTAGTGTCAGTGGAAAATTTAAGAATGTTTAGAATTTGTTGTCTAGATCACTTCTTTGTATGGTGCAGATTTCAAAGAAAGGTTTTTCTTTGATTCTTGAAGCAAAATATTGAATGTATGTAGCCAGATTGCCTGATATCTCTTTTGTATTGAGCTCTATCTTAGATTTTGTCATACAAAGCTGAGGTAATCAGGAGAAACATTTTCTGAGGTTACACATGATATATCCTGACTCATAATACCTGCATTGGGTGTTGATGTGCCTTCCAAAAAAAAATTAATACATGGAGATAAGAAGTTCCTGAAAATGTTCTGATTACATTAGTATTAACATCAGAGACCTCATACAAAGAATCCACTCTATCTCCAAATTATTACTCACCTGAATCTTTTGAAAATATTTTAAAATGCACATACTTGAGTGGCTTTATTAGAAAGTAGTTAGGCTGTAGTTCAGCATCAGTGGGGTTGCATGTTTAAAGTCACTTTGAAAGGAGACATTCAAAAAAGAGATGGGATGGAGCTTATATGTTTATGATGAAGGGCTGCAAATCACTTTCAGGAGTGACAAGGTGGGAGCTCTATATCTCCTTCATGAGGTAAGATTGTGCCAGTTATTCAAAAGTACCTTGAATAATCTGCTACCAGCTTTTTAACTGCTTTAGAATTAAGCACATGATGTCAAAAACAGTAGCTAAGAGATAAACTGAGAACTCAGTGCCTTTCAGAGTCCCATAGCACCATAATGCGGAGAGGTCATTTCCCCTTCAACTTGAGGTCATTTCCCCTCATCCTATCATCAGTAATTTGGAAGAAGAGACCAAAATAAACCTCACCACAACGTTCTTTTAGTGAGTTGTAGAGAGCAATAAGGTCACCTCTCAGTCTCCTCTTCTCTAGGCTAAACAACCCCAGTTCCCTCAGCTGCTTCTCATAAGGCATGTTTTCCAGCCCTCTCACCAGCCTTGTTGCCCTTCTCTGGACCTGCTCCAGCACCTCAAGTGTCCTTCTTTTACTGTGGTGCCCCAAACTGGACACAGTGCTCAAGACGAAGCTGAGGTTCAAGAGTCTATATGTGGGTACAGATCTGTTATTACTAATGGTTTTATGCATCCCTGTGAAGGGATGTGACCTGTGATGAGGATGTCAACCAACATTATCTTCTATCCTTGTAAAACTGCATTTCAGTCCTGGCACCCACTGTGCTCTTAACCTCAAATTAAAACATGGTGACTAATAATTTCCATGTTGTACTTTTCCTTACCCTTCTTCAGATCAAGAAATAAAAAGCTCAGTTTCCATTTCCCAGAAGAAAACTGATTCTTTACTGACTAGTTTATTAATCGTTAGTTTTGTGTCTGTACATGCAGTAAATGTTCGGATTTGCTCTTTACTGAGTTTCTTTTAAGTGATGTTTTCCAGTACAAAATAGTCCGAAGGAGTTATTGATACAGTAAGTAAACTAAAATATATTATAGCTGTAAAATTACATTTCCCATCAGCCGAGGATTAAAGGGAAAATAACTATGTAAATAATATAAAACCAATGCAGTTTGGTTTTCTTCCTGTGAAATATATGATCCATAAAACACACACAACTACAGCAGCCACCTGCACACTGTTTATCGAATGTAGCCAGGTTAAGCATACTATATCTGGGATTATAACTGTTCACAATTGAAATTAGCTGTCTATTCTGTGATATCAAGACCAGGCACCTCAATTATTCTTTGATCTTTCCCACAAGGAAGATAATAATTGCAAGCTGACAAAATTCATGCTCGGGTTGGGAATATTGATTTCTGTTTGTGTTGCATCTTAACATCTAGAATGTGACTGTCATTTAAACTAAAACATGAAATTTACTGTCTTCATAAAAGTTTTACTAAATCAGCCACTAAAGGAAGGACTTATTGGCAGTTTTTTCATTACTAAACGTACGGTAAAGCACCTGACTGTTTTTATATCTATAAGTTGTGTCGTGACTGGCATGTACCTCAATAACTATTAAGTCACTTATGCATTCTGAGTAAAATCCTTCTTGTTAAGGAATTACAAAATTATTTTCTCTTTGTTTGTTGGCACAAAATACAAGAACCTGTGCATTTTAATGTGTTCCTAGCTGCTCATAACCACAACAGCGTGGGTTTGTCTGAGAGTGATGTAGTAATAAAGAACAGGGTTATTTTGAAATGGTTCACCAAGAACAAATATGAAAAAGACTCCAGACATAACATTCACTGTCATATTTAAAACGGCTGAATATTTTTTTAACTTACCTGCCATTAAGCCAAACATAAAAGGAATTTTGTAAGAAGAGAAACTATTTGAAGCCTGTCAATGTCTTCATTGTTAATTTGAAAGATTAAAGCACTGAATTCACACACAAACACACCCTCTGGACCTCTTATTTGTTTTCTATGTTTGATATTTATCACTGATTTTACAGGCAATCTTACCATTAGAACTCTGGATTTTTTCCAAACATTTAGCTCCAGGCTCCAAAACATGATTTTTAAGGAGACAATAAGTAGATTATATATTTTAGTGTGAAGAGAAATTGGAAAGTTTTCAAAAATATGTGCAACCTACATACTTTGCTTTTGAAGCAAGACCTACCCGAGCAGCACAACAAACGCTAGTAAACTTGTGATCTTATTATTAGGATCTTTGTTTAATTAATAGCTGATGTGTCATGTGTACATGATACATGATTGTTCACTGGAATCTGCATTAAAAAACCACAACTTTTGAGAGCAGTTGGATGAAATAAACCTTTATCATATGAGATTTCACTACCCCACCCCATTAAATTTAAATTTAAATTTTGTTGCTTCCGTGAGAGACAATATTTTAATACTGTTTAATATTTAGCCTGACGATTCCACTAGCAGCAATTAGAGGTATAGCTGGTCAGAAGTTTCATTGTGCTTATAAAATTTGCTTTTATATTCCCAGCACAGTGGAACAAAGAAATCTGTGGCACTATCACTTGATGCTTTCAATTAAAGTATACTGTATTGCATATGAAAATAAAAGTTACATGGTAGTTATTTAAATGGGATACTCAGAGCTGTGGAAACAGGAAATTGAGAGATTACATTTAATTTTTGAATAAAATTTGTTCAGGGACTGTATCTTCCCTTTCAAGATGCTGAATCTTCTCTGAGTAAACTGCAATTGATTAAGGGCACTGCAGAAAGGAAAAGACTTATAATTCTGCATGAGTTTTGTTAGTTCGCAAAAAAAACAAGTCATAAATTTGTAAAATATGAAAGCTTCTCTCTCTAAATATTTCTGTTCCCTGCATTGCAAAGGAAGGTTAAATTGATTCTAACCCACAGAGTTAGGAGAGTAGAAGGAAAGAACTATAGAGACTAAGAATATGTCTTGTGGATTTATACTTTAAGTCTATGCAGCCTACCTCTCCACATGTACTGTTTAGGTGTGTATTATTTGAATTATGATGGTGAAGAGAAAACTAAGATCAAGTTTATTCAGACGTGTTGGGTCTTCCCTCAGTTAGTTCGGAATTATGTTGAATTCACTAAATATTCTACCTGGACAATTTTCAGTGTCAGATGCATTTCTGGAAGATCCTGTATCTTCTGTTTTCTTATCAAAGAGCCTGGTAGATAGGTTAACCGGATACACTTAATTGATAGTGCCTCAGCCAGTGGCCAACAGTAGCTTCCTATGGAAAGTAACTATGAAGTGATTTTTTTCCCCACTGGTGCAATTAAGCAAAGTGCCCTTACCCCCTCCTTTTCCCTAAGACACAGCATCTCTATTGCTTTTTCTTGTTTTGTGACTTGGTAAACACCTGAGTATTTGAACAAAGCATACGTACATTTTTGAGTATCTGAGTACTTGAGTATTTTAAACAATCCATATGATATATTCTCTACATGCAGTGGACATGTTCTTCTACGTGATATTAGACTTTTAGATCCCTATCTAGGTACACTTCAGAATCTTACAGCAACATTGTTTATAGTCTCATAATTACTAATATGAAACATCCATTTGGTCTTTACTCATAGCTATGGAAACAACTTCCATTATTTGTCCATGGGGAAAAAAATAATCTTTTTCCTCGATTTTTGTGCAGATTAAATATTTTAAATGATGAATAGAGAGTTGATTAAGGGGTTTCTTTGGCGCAATTTCATGTAGTGTGTCCAGAAGGAGTAGGGAGGTGATAATCCCCCTGCACTCAGCACTGGTGAGGCCACAGATTGAGTTCTGTGTTCAGTTTTTGACACCACAGTATAAGAAGGACGTTGAGGTGCTGAAGCGGTCCAGAGAAGGGCAACAAAATTGCTGAATGGTCTGGGGAACACGTCTTATGAGGAGCAATTGAGGGAAGTGGGATTGTTTAATCCGGAGAAGAAAAGACTGAGGGGAGATGTTACTGCTCTCTAAAACTATCTCAAAAGAGGTTGTAGTGAGGTCGGTGGTGTTCTCTTTTCCCAGGTTACTAGCGATAGGATAAGAGGAAATGGGGTCAAGTTGCACCAGAGGAGGTTTAAATTGGATGTTTGGAAGAATTTGTCTACTCAAAGAGTGGTCAGGCACTGGAACGGGCTGCCCAGGGAGGTGATAGAACCACCATCTCTGGAGGTGTTCAAAAAACATGCAGATGTGGCACTTGGGGACATGGTTTCATGGTCATGATAGTGTTGGGTGATGGCTGGACTTGATGATCTCTTCCAACCTTAATGATTCTATGATTCTATGATTGTGCTCTGCCATAACGCATATTTCCCATGTCTTTTTGCACCTCCTTGTACCTGCTAAATATAACAGGAATATTCACATTCCTGTTGCAATCCAATGTTACATCTCCTGCATGCAACCACATGAGAGAGAAGAGGTGAAAGAAAAACCTTTACTTTTGTTTTTCTGTATTACTGCTTTTAAGCCTTGCAGTAATCTGGATCTTATAATGCAAGCTCCTACAAAGGACACTGAATTCTTATGCACATCGTATTTCCTTCATTGTTGATCAGTATAATCCTGCTTCTTGTGCTAGCCACAAAATAAAAAATTAGTGGATTTCACAGAGGTTTGTGTTCATCTTATGTTGTAAGCTACTACTGTTTTTTAAACACACTAGTATTTGTGTTTTCTGAGGTTAAAAAAGTAACAGATCAGCTATGAAGTCAGACAAACTAAATTTACAAACTCCATAAATCCCACCACAGAAGTTGTTTTACTGTGTTGAATGACACTGTGAATTTTGCTCTGCATTCATTACTTTTTTTTTTTTCTCCCACTAGTTGGGAGTGAACCAGTGAAAAAGTTGCTGAGAGGAGGGTAAAATAATTTTGGACATGTGAGAATAAAATGGATATGTTAGTTTGTACTTTTGTTACACTTCTCAGTCTTGTTTCACTGTTATAGTTTGAGATTATGGAAAATTCTCAAAAACTGCTGTGGTTTCTTACTGTTTTAGTGATACCGTCTGACTTACTGACAAAAATTAAATATCTTTCTTCCTCAACTATGTTTTGAAACATAACAGTTTTGAGCAATATAGTAAAATCATACACTTGATGCGTGCTTATGTCCTTGTTTGTGTCTTCATACAGACTGGAAACAGCATGAAAATAGGGAAAAAACGTGTTTTCTGTATGTTATGTTATGCGTATTTATTTTGAAAAACAATGTATGAAACATATAATTTGCCTTTGAACGATGTAAAGTTGTACATTTCATAACAAACCTTACAGAAGACATTTACAGTTTCTTTTCCAGTGTTTTTGCCCTTTACCCTACTGTTTTTGCACTCTCAGACTTACATCTATATGTCTTACCTTGTGTCAGCAGCTGCTAGCAGGGCTTATGCATATTTTCTCCTTATAGCTCCTTCTGATGGACACAATTCCTCTCCTAATAATGATCCCAGTTCTTTCATTCAGCAGTGGCACAATCACCCCCTGGGCCCTGAGATACTTGTGGCTGATGAATAACTATGTGCCTGACACTTCTTCAGAGCATCTTTATTGTGATTCAGAGCACTGGACTATCTGAACCTGGGAAACTAATATAATAATTTTAATTTTAATGAAGAAGTCACTATATTTTAGAAGTACGAAATCTTGTAGACTTTCAAAGTAAAAATTGTTTTGCACACCTGGAGTAGTCACTTACTTCACATGAAACACATCTGAAATACATCAATTTGCTTAAGTTATCTTTAATTTTTTTATGCACCTAAGCAATATTTACTGCTTCGTGCAATGACTTATGTATGAGGTGGTGACCAGTGAGGTGGAATATGAAGGCATAGTTGCAATTGTGATCTTGGTTTAAATGGTTTTGTTGGAAAATGTTAAAGTAAAAGGTGAAGTACAGTCCAGAGACGATGCAAGATGTGTGCAGATAGCAAATTATTATTTGAATGTTGTTGTCAGTAGGAAAGCTGTTGTTTCTCTACTACCATAAGTATCCAGATTTCCAAAATATAAGGGCATTAAACAACTCTTTAATTAGAGTTTAAATGACAATGAAACGCCATTGCTTAAGTGCATAAATGAACACATACCCACACAGCCTGCTATATTGATGAGGGTTACTTCCCCCATCATTCATCCTTTTCTGACTCCAGTGATATAAATCCAACTGTTATTTCACTTGTTCGAGCTAATCCAGCCAGGGAGCTTGCCACGTATGAGAAGTTGCCACTTCCACTTTCCGTAAGGCAAAGTAACAATTTTGGCAGGCAAAGTTTGATGCTGATCTGAGTTAGAAAACACACATTCTTCACAAAAAGTTAAAATGTAATTAAAATACTGTATGAGATTTCCTCATTTTCACAGTATTCCTCAAAGAACTCTATTCTTATAGGGAGTCATAAGGTGATGTGAAGTATGGGGATGTCTCCAGGGGCAGCAGGCAGGTCATGCTCAGTCAGACACTTTAGAAGGTTCCCCCAATGACTACGCTATACCACTTTCTAAGCCACACACTATTTTGTGTACTAAGTCTTGTGTTTCCACAACTTTTCTGTGTTAACTTATGCTTTCACTGAAATGAGTAAGAAGTTCACGCCAAATTTAAATTAAGGTGAAGGACTTCTGAAAATCTTGTCTGTTTTTTTTTTTTTAAATCCAGATAGTATTCTTTTCAAGAAATCCATTTATCATAAATATTTCTTCAAATTCTGATGCTGTTTTTCATTGGATATCTAGATTAGAATAGGCTTTATTTAAAATATTTTGGTATGTCTTACTGTTGCCTTTATTTTCTTTGAATGCAGCACTCAAAAAAACAAGTTTTGTTGCTGAGGAAAATGTGAGAAAATCCATCAGAATAAATTATTTTCCTTACAAGCATCACAGGGTACTTTGAAATTTGCTTTGAAAATGAAAAGTGTTAAACCTGGATATGTCAGAACTCACTGAGAAATTCAGAAAAAGAGAAGGATTATTAGTACAGGTCACCTCCACAAACTTTTCTTTCTGT
>NW_008628916.1:159289-161789 GCF_000691845.1 Merops nubicus
GATGCATGCTGGTTCCTTGTACTACGTTAGCAAACGAGCCCTTTTGCAAGCCGTCCTGCTGTCTCCCTGGTATAAATGACCTTTTCGAGGGAACAGTGCAAGAAAAAACATAGTGAAAAATATTGGAAAAATGTGCCACTAATAGTTTTTTTCGTTTCAGGATTCTATCAAATTAATTATATTCTTAATTATATTTTGGTTTTCTTTTATCCTTCTTTACATGAATCTGCAACTGAAGAATGTCTTGCAAACATTAAAACCCCAGTGAAGCCAATGAAAGATAAATAAATGTTAATTGAGACCGATCTATTTATATGAATTTTCTGAAGAGTAATACTGAAAAGAATAGTCTGATTCCAGCTCTCCAAAGTGAGAGCTGGAATTCAGCTAAAAAAAAAAAAAAATTAACATCGCTGTTCTAATTTTTAACAAAAATGTGCATCGAGTAATATATAGTTTGATTAATTTTCTCACTAAGTATCTTTTGTATGAAAACAAAATATAAATTCTGTCTGCTTTGTCTAATCATATTATCTAGGAAAATGATTCCATAAAATATTTATGAGATTTCACTTGTAATCCAGCTGCATTTGAAATAAACCTTGGATACACATTTTGGGATTTGTTTCCAAAG
Organism: Merops nubicus; assembly: GCF_000691845.1. NCBI lineage: Eukaryota > Metazoa > Chordata > Aves > Coraciiformes > Meropidae > Merops > Merops nubicus. Next base: position 159,924 of record NW_008628916.1, read on the forward strand.
GTTCTGAAGTTTGCCTAACAGAATGAAAAATAATCAAATTTTCTCCAAATTGTCCTGTGCTGCCTGGGGTGTGCACATAGCCATCTTAGAGCTGCTGTTGTAGCTTTTTTCTATATGAATGCCCTTGTATAGTGCAGAGGGATTTGTCTTGTCATCCTGTTCCTCCCTTTGGACCTTCTTACTTTGCCAGACTTCTTGGAAACACTCTCGGCATTATCAGTCTACAAAACCTTCTGAGCACAAGTGTCCATGGAGTCCATTAAGGTATGATTTGGACAAGTTGTTTTGACATGATTCTTGTGAATTAGTCAAAAGAGAATAAATTGCAGAAGTAACAGTTATCCATAGAGATTTACAGCACACCTTGCAATTCTGTCAGCATACACTGTAGTAAGAGCGCATCCATCAGACTTAAACTCTTTTTACAAGGAAATTTTTTCCTGGGTACTGCCACAGATTTTGTGGCATCCTGGGGATAATTTTGGTAAGCAGAAAAGAAACAAACTTGGATGTTTCCAGTTTTGAAATAAATTTTTCTATATTGTCAATGTATGTACCTTCCAAAGAAAAAAGTTTGTGTTAATTAAAAATAATAGAACAAGTGACTGTCTAGATCATGATCAATCATTCAAGAACTAATCTAGTAACCACAATTCAGAAAACAGAACTTTTTTTTTTTCAAAATAAAAGTTTCTTTTATGGGGTTATTCTTCATATTCAAGTTCAAATAACCCTTCAGTCTGTTAACATTTTAGCCTTTTAGTGCAAACTTGACTAAGTCCTTACACCTTAGACATGGCAATTTCTTGGTAATTAAACTGATGAACATTTAAATCAATTAAATCCTGATATCCAAAACAAGGGAAAGTGGGATACACATAGAGGATACAAGCATGGCAGTGGATAGGATGTGAACTGCTATCAGTCCTTGGTCTCCCTGAGGCTAGAGCATATTGAGGTTCAAATTTTACTTTAACCAAATGACTGAAATAACTTCAGCCTGGAGATTTCATGCGGTCACAGCCTGAATGAGGATTTAACCCATGCTTTGATCGTTCAGCCCATTCTTTTACTTCTAATGATTGTCCTGTGTCCAATTTCCCTCCTTACCCTTTTTTTTTTTTTTTTTTTTAATACATTTTATTTTGACCAGAAAACTGAAGAGAACTGAGATGTGTTAATATCTGGTGTCATAGTCCACTTCGTGTATCTGAGCCCTTGTAAGCTGTTGGCACTGTGGAATGCTTTGCTTAGAAAAGGGGGATGTGGAAACTGCAGAATGGCAGAGAAAACTTGTTATATCATGTCTTCAACAGAATACTGTTTAATCTCTCTTTCTATTTTTAGTCTTCCGGTGAAGATGTGACATGAAGATCAGTATATGCCTCATGAACACCTTTCTGTCCCATGACCACATAAACACCTGATGTCTGAACATTTTTGGAAAAGGAAAGAACTTTCATTATTTTTCATATTGTATAATTATGTTTATTTTGCATCATTTTGTTTTAAGTATAGAATTTCGTAGGGTTTCTAACAGACCCAGACATGATATTTCAAATGTCCCATCCCCTCAATAATTGGCATGCAACTCTTAGAAGAGGGCAGCTGAGAACTGAAAGGGTATGAAAACAAAATTCCAAGGTCACCCCTAAAAGTATGGCCTCCAGGCTGAAGCACACTCAGGGTGTGGTAATGCAGAGCTGCTTGCAGTGCTACTGTCTGGTCTGTGCCTCTTCTGAGGGGAAAAAAACCCGAGTGCCTCAGGTCATTAATTAAATGCAATCTACATAAGGAAAAACATCTTTGGATGATTGCCAAGTATTTTCAGAGCTGTGCATTTATTGGGGATCGGATATTCCTGCC
>NW_008628916.1:164289-204141 GCF_000691845.1 Merops nubicus
TTGTCAGTCCGACGTATTGGGCTTTGCTTTTTTTAATTCCACTGGGAGCAATGAGAAGGATGCTTAATGTAGTAAGCAAGACCACTTTAAGTTCTGTGATTGAACGGTCTTAGAATTTTGCTTTTAAGATTTTTACATGGAAAGATAAAAAAAAAAAAAACAAAAACACAACCCCCCTGATCATCACCATAGAAGCAAATTAAAGAGGTTATATTGGTAGTAGATCTCAGTATTAGCAAGACAGGGATAATTATCTAGAGGTGGCAAAAGTATAAACACTTTGTTTTGTAATCGCAAGCTATTTATTAATGTATATAGAAAGTAAGTCCATATTCAGAAAAATTCAAGCTTAGGCTAATTAATGTGTACAAGTGATTTTAAAAACATTCCACATGTATCTTTACACCACATCCTACATGTATTAGCAGCAGCACCGACACTGAGGTAGTCTCCCAAGAAGGTCCCCAACATAGCAGAGCAGAAGTGCTTATTCCTTGGGGTTCATGACTGAATTTGTGGCCAACAGTGACCAAAAAAAAGACAGTCAAAGAACAGCCAGTGTAGTGATAGGGGCAGTCTTGCTGGTTCTGACAACTATCTATGTAGGTTACATTAAAAGTACATAAGCTGCACAGAAAGCACATCTGAATACTTAACCTAATGATTAGGGTGTTTATCTAGCCAAATAACTCTGACTCAGTTATGAGAGCAGGCAGGTGGGAGGGAGAGGTGTTGGACATAATCCCTCCTCCAGGGACCATTTAAAAATTGTAGATTGAGTAATCATTGAAGCAAAATTGGTATCCAGGCTTCTCATCCCAATAAATTACAGAGCTAAAAAGTCACTCATTGGATTAGAGAGAAAGATCGCTTATGTATTTTTAAGTACGTTGTGAAGAGAGTTGGGGAGAACTGGGAGAAATAGGCACTGCAGAAAAGTCTGCAGTCAAGAAAGTAGTGTACTTTTCTGGGAAATAGGAGATGAATCCAGAATAGGGATTAAACTGAAAATCTTGTGTGGCTGCATTAATTGTTTCTTGTCATTTCTGGGGAGGGAATATGGCAGGGAGGGAAAGATTCTCTACTCTCTTGTTTTTGAAAAACCATGGACTTTAGCTGTCGCCTTCAAGACAAACCATTTCCAGTGCTTTGGAGTAAGATGCTTGAATTCCCAGTAAGGGTGAGTTTGATGGCACAGGCTTCAGAGAGATTCTTGCCAGTTAGCATAGAGAGTTGAGTGTGAGAACTAAGCCTCATCCCTCATCTTCCTATCCAGCCTAGCTGGAGTCAGGGATAAAGATCTAGGGGGGACACTTGTGTCTGCCAAAGCTGGGGCAATAAAGAAGTATTCACAGACCTACACATGAGTGTGGTCTTCAACACCTCATTATTCTTGAACATGTCTTAGAATTACATGTATTGGACATCCCCTCTGTCGATGATGCTTGTTGGAGGTGCAAGCACCACAGGAATAATTTCCAATAACTTCTTGACTGTTCATGATTAATGTTACTCTACTAAAGGAAAAGAATTATAGGCAGATTTCCCTGTGTCAATTGCCAGCACCTGGATTTAATCACAGAAGTCTTATGCTAAAAGTTTTAGCAGTAGCTATGTGCTGGTACTAACAGTGAATCTCGTCATGGCAGTAAGATGACAGTTTGTAGGGAGGGGGCACCCTCTTTTCAGAAGCCAAAGTAATGCTTCCACATTGCCACAACACCTCTATGCTATGCTGGCATGCACCCTGAGCCAGGGATTTCTTTTCAAACCTCTTTTTGTGGATTTTACTCCCTGTAAAGAATATGTTTCTTTGTATTACATACGGAAAAAAAAATAAATTAATTGTTTAGACTCAGTTTTCCTCTTTAGCAAGAGCCAGCAAATTTCCTTCCAATTCAGGTGTTCAAAAACCTATGGATCTGAATTTCCATGATTATGGCAGAATTTGTGTCCAAATGTATCATATGCACTGAAATGCCTTTAGTGAACTCCTTGGCTGGAGTTGTGAAGTCCTTCCTAAATATTAATGCATGCATTGGCAGCATAGATTTGAGCTGTGGGAGCAGATAGATGGCCCAGTTTCTAAAGTAACTATCAGTAATTTGCCCAGAGGCAGTCTGTGTGAAAAAATGGGAAGGCGAAGGCTATCTGAAAAGTCCCAGACCAGAGTAGTTTAATACATAGGAGAAAACATGGGATATTCTTCCTCCTAATTCAGTCACTGAGTTACTTTTGCTTCTACTGAATTTAATTTGGCATTTATTGTGCCAGTGAGAGCTTGAAGCCTGGGAGGTTCTCATAGCTGCAGATGGGCCAACCTTAGTCCTTGTACTGAATTCTCAGTTTTTCTGGGAATGTTTTTCTAATCATAATATTTCTGCTTTCAGCTAAATCAGCATTCAGAGATTATTATTTTCAGTTATAATTTCAGAGATCACATGGTCATGACAAGTTTCATGGAATTTGGAATTTAGCACTAAAAATTTTGGAATTTTAACTGTGGTTATACAGTGTTCATCTGAGTTTTAATGTGTTTCTGAAGACTAGTATGCTTTTTTATGCTAGCAGCCCTTAAGCACTATGATCCTTTTTCTACATCCTTAATATTACAGTCACTCCACCTACAAAAACAATGGTGACTGGAGGAGTAAGCTCCTGGCAGCTTTACATTTAGGTTCCTCAGAGGTTTCTTGCCTGCAGTTACACAGCCAGACTATCAAAATACTACTATTTAAAAAAAAATAATTAAAAAAAAAAATCATAAAATTAGTTTCTCGGTCCCTGTGGGAAGGCAGCTACAATTTCAGTAGTGGTTTTCCTTGTTGAATATCATAATGGGTGTTCTTGCTCAACAAGGTTGTTGAAATACACATTGAAGAATATAAAGCATGCATGTGTACGTGGTTGTATGTGGGAGGGGAGGCTTTCATTTATAAGTAGTTTATTTTCTATAATCCAGTAAGTGTTTTCTGTGAGAGAAGCAGTGTGATGTAAAACAGTTTTAAAGAACATGGTGCATAAGATGAGTTTTACTGAAAGGCAATATGTTTTCATGCTTCTTTCAACTATCGCCAAAAATTTTTTCGATTCTGCTTTATAAATGGTTGCCTCTAAGAGCAAAAAATATGGTCCTCTCCCAACACATGCATACATACACTTGCAAAATGCAGTGCTTGCACTGCCAAGTTTCATTGTTAACATATAGCAGCATAAATATTTCTCTCTTCATCCCTATCATTGCGTTATAATTACATTAGCCTATGTGGTGCAAAGAGCGTTTCCAATAACAGTAAAAGAAGTTTAGAAATAATAAAGCTAACAGTGATATTTGACAAGACTCATGTAAACCTAAGTAAAACCAGGAAAAAGCTCACCTGTCAAAAACTAGAATAGTTTGGAGTTTTATATTTCCTCTGTCAGATTTATTTCTTGCAAAGAATTTCATGATTTTTTAAAGACAGTTGTTCTCTTTCACCCTTTCTCGTCTCACACTGCCAATCCTGGGACCAAAAATGACCTTTTAAAAATCAATTGAAGGAAACTGATCCTCTCTATAAAGAGCTTTCAGTTCTCTTTATGGTTTAAAAATCAAGACTTTTTTCTATGTATTTAATACAAAAATTGGAGCACTGCTATTACTTACAAAGCTTGAAAGAAAGGCATGCTCCAGTGAATTCTATATAACACATCAGTTCTTTTAGGCTTGGAAGTAATGGCAATAGTCTGATTTTGTTTTAAATATATAAAAAGCCCCTGATTCAAAGAAAGAAGAATGTCAATACTTGACTGGTTTCTAAATAGGTATTTTGAGCCATAATGGGCTTAACATCAGGTTTACGGTTGTACTTTGTCTTAAAGGTCTTTTCCAACCTAAAAGACTTTATGATTCTATGTGCATTGTATATGATATCTGAATTTGGGGTTGCTGCAAACTTATGTATTCTCTGTGATTGCTGTTGTGCTTCCCGAGTTTACGATAATATGGGACTTTAAACATCTAGCACATGGACTCAGGATCTCCTTTAGTTTAGCTATCAGTAAAGTTCTGCCTGTTTTCACTAAGGAAAATACCTGGGTGAGTATATGAAGGCCATTTAAAACAATCACTTTTTCCCTTTTTATGCTTAACTCTGTATTTTGCAAGAACTTGCATAGATTTTGATGATGTCTGCAGGATAACTCATGAGAATTAAAATTAGCAGCATGACATTAAATTTTTTTATACTCGAAGATGTTTTGCTGATTATACCAATCAGAAGATTAAAGTTCAAAGATATGAAAGGATATAAAAGAAATTTTTTTGGAAGAGTTTCTTTTTGAGGACAAAACCTGCTAAGTGTGGAAGGTCTGTACACCCAACCACAGGACTCAGTGCTCTGAACATCTTAATGCCAATGATACTGCTCTTTCAGCCTCAGAATCAGGTGTTACATGTTAATTTGTTGAAAGTATTATAAAATTAATTTGGAAGCCAGTTGGTGGTTGTTTATAACTATTTTTTTAAAAACAATAAAAATAACTGTTTAATAGGCTTTAAAGGTTATTTAATATTCCCTGATAAAACAGCAACATTATTGACAAAATTAAGAAACGAGTAGACAGCACATGAACTGTACATAGAAGTGGATGTTACTTGGGTTATAGTCTTTTTTTTTTTTGAGAAGACAAAAATCTAATCTAGGAGCAAAAGAGTATCAATAAAATGAAAAAAATGTACTGTGATGTAAAACCATTAAGACTAATTTACACTAATAAAGTCTCAGATGCTTATAGTAAAGATGATCTAATCTCTGACTGAAATAAAAAATGCTGTACTAGAAAACATTCTCTCCAGCTGAAATGCAAGTTCTGGATGTGGTATTTACAGCTGAAAACCTCACTAACAGTGAAACAAGAGGACGTTTCAGAATTCTCTGAAGTGCTTAAATGTCAGTGATACCTTCATGTGTTACAGGGAAAGTACATGGCACAAATATTACATTTCAAATGCAAAGGAAAAAGAAAATAGTTCTACTTTTACTCAGCTCATGAGAGACTTAAAACGCAATTTGGTTTATGATTGTTATTATCATTATTTTGACATTCCCCATCTTTACATCAGAACTTCCATATTTTTCTGGATATGTCCCAGTGAATATAGACAGACTGGTGATACTTGGGGGTCACAGGACAGAGTGTTTTATGAGAAAAGTGGAAGAACTGTTTGCTACATTTTTCTTTGTGTCCTTACAGAATGGAGATTTGAACCACAATAGACTTTTTAAATGAAAGAAAACTTAAAGGTTCTCAGATGAATAATGTAAGTGATTAGCAACAAATTCTAAACAAGTCATGTTGGACTGCAGTGTAATTCCCTAAAGGTGTAACATAGAGCTTTGACACGTGTTGAGCCAAAAGAAGCATGTGGTACATCTTCTGTGGGACTATCATAAGGAAGAAACCACTATGGAATAATTTTAAAAATTGGAGTAAAGTTGATTTTATGATGAGTTATTGGATGGCATTTTGAGTCAGCAACAGCTTGACTTAATATTACTTGATCCTGTGAAATTTTCATAGATTGTTTTAAGAGGAGGGCAACAGAGGGGGCAGCCTCATTATTTCTCCTTGCAACATTCATTGAAACATAGAAGCATTTTGAAGTTGTGGGTTAGTTGTTTGGCTTAAAGAGTAATTTATTTTTCAACGCTGAATTAGCAATACTTAGGCATATTATTCATGCTTTAGTAGAGAAAGCAGATTGGTTAAACTCCAGGAGCTGAATTCTTAAAGGTTACATTTTGAGAACAAATGTGTATGAGAGAAGGCAAACTATAACAAGACATAGGTCATCATTACATGAATTAAGCATCTCTTTGGATTAGTCTTGAAATTGTTGACGTTGAATCATGAATGTGGGGATATTTTTCTATGCTATTTGATAGTCATCGTGCTCAGGATGTATTTCGTTTTCTTTTTCTTTCTGAAATCACTTGCAGTTTGTTTCTTGGTTCCTGTGATAGGAATGTCACAAATATAAAAATTTGGAAAATGTGGGTTCACAGCTTCTTCTCCATGGACGTACTCAAATAGAAATATGGCCTGAATAAATAGGGTAGTTAGAGATCAAGTTCTAATTATGCTTACTTTTGTGAACCTGAGGAATTGCAGGCTATGATTTCCTGGATAAACTGTACCATTACTCCCTCAAACCAACAAATAAAGTGAATTTATTAATATTTATTGGAAGTATATCCAAGCTTAAAGACGGATGTATCCACTAAAGTATCTGTTGAATTTTGGGAATATTTAACCCATCATACCTCTAAAAGTGATTATTAATAAAAATTCCACATGACAAGAGCATAGTTCCTGTGCAGTCAATCCCCTTCTCAGTCAATTCTGTCTCAGCAGTATTATGCAGATAAGGACACTGAATATTTCTGTTATTTAGGTCAGTGTATATAGTAATGTGACAGATCTCATCCTCCTCAACTTTGTTAAAATGTTATATTCATTTTCATTAATACTGCAATTCAGACCCATGGTCTAGGAGCAGAAGAGTACAAATATCTGGTGTTCATCAGCAGAGCAAGTCATGGTCTGGCATTGCAACGGTTTCAAACCAGAACGGTGGAATGTGTCTGATTACCAGAATACTGGACTCTCAGAGAAACCGTTGCTTCTTTTTTCTTTAAGGTAGTAGTTTGTTTTACAATGATCAGAGTAAGGATTTTTTCATAAAAGGGCTTGTGGCCAAAATATATACTTAAAGTACATTTGTGTAACAGTACAGCAGAGATCTTGCAGCACTGCTGCGCTGAAGAATGGGACAATTTGCATGACTTGACATTAAGCACGAAGTTTCCAGGACAGCTAACACAAATTAACTCATGTCTTTTGGAAGTCGTGGCTAGCCTACATTACTCTGGAGTCTTTTTTGTCTATCATTTCCCTCCCCTGACACTGTTCTGTCACTGAGTACCCTTGCCCTATTTTACAGGGCAACATTCATGGGCACAGACTGCTAATGCTTTTTGTGAATTCAAAGGAATTTCACTTGAATAGGGATGGTATCAAATTGATCAAAAAGATCAAAATTAACTTAACTTTGAAACTTTAAGTATCCCAAAATGTAAGTTTTTAATTGTATACCAGCATGATACCTTAACGCCTTCTTTGAAGTACATCTTCAGTATGAGTTGCATTAATTGATTATATTGAAATTCTGGACAGAAAACTCTGCAATGTATTTATAATATGCTGCTGGTTTGAAAAGTCATACCGGTGCTTTTCTGCTTGGAACATAATAGTAATGAATACATATTTTTACTGGACATAATGAACAGGCAGCTGGAAGCCCTGGCTATCCATGGGATTTTGTAACATGTTTCTTTTGTTTTTAACACCTAGAATAGCATCAGTAACTTGTGTAACTTGTGTTACGAAGCGATGCTGCTGGTTTCAGGTTCATGCTTGTGTTCTTGCTGCTGTAGAGCCACAGCATTTGCTTTGCCTTGACCACAGCTGCGAATTGAAACTGTGCCTGGAAGACTAGGCATTGAACCAAGGAAGAGAGAAAAACCTCTTTCAGATTTATGTATTTTTTCATGTCAGGACTCAAAGTTAGTTCTAGGAAAGTGCATTGTAAAGAATTACGTTCACAGCAGGTAGGTGAGTCAGGGAGGCAAGTCTTAGACTGCTCTTTAGACTCTTCTTTAAGTTGAGGAAAATGTAATGTTTCCCATAGAAATCACTCATTTCCCATCTGGATGAAAAACCAAAGTGCTTGTCTGTGCCTGTATTAGGATTTCACTTGTTAGTGCAGTGTTTCTTATAAGCTCATTCAGCTACAGGATGATCTCTGCTCTAAGGTATCATTTTACTTCTGAAGCCTGACATACACTGCTCACCCTGGCTCACTCTTATGAGAGCAAGAGTAGAAGCACCTAACACCAGCAGACTTTTTTTTTTTTTCTATTTCTTTTTTTTTTTTTTTAAGAACCAGGCCCTTAGCCCTCTTTTCACTCTGCTTCCATTAGTAGCAAATCCCCCTTGTCCTTTTTAATTTTTAATTACCATTGTCTGTTCACCTTTGTTTTACCCATGACATCTTCAATTTAAACAGTATCAGAGAGGTTGATGTGAACAGTTTTCTTTTCAGCTTAAGTGACTGCAGCTCGTTTAGTTGTTAATTATGCAGGGAGGTTTGCATGGCTGAGGCTGGTAATTTGAATATGCTCCCAATGTCAGGTCTGTGTCTGGACGGCTGAGCTTGTAAAAGGATTATGATGTATATATGGTTCATGGCTAAGAGGGCTAATGAAAGTACCTCATTTAATCAAACACAATTAATTAAATGAACTTATGATATTAACCCATCTTTCCGTGCATGTATAATTTATATTAATTGATCTGCTACATTGAAGTTGACCAATCAGGAGGGCTACTGACAGCCTAAGGAAGAAGGAAGTACCATTAGCATTAGTTTGATGCAAACTGTAATTGATGGGTCAGTGTGTTTTAGGGATGTAGCAAAAGCTTTGTTAATTGTCATAAGAAGTTCAAATTGATTGTGTCTGCATTAGTACATAAATTTAAATTGATTAATGTTTTGTTCTAAAATTAATGTCTATACTGCATGGGTGATACAATGCTTTATTTATTGGATTCATTAATGCAGTCTCAGGAAAAATACTGTTGAAGTTAGGTAAGCGGGGGTAGATCATTAAGGATGAGTTCAGTGGAGCCACATGGGAGAAAGCATTCCCGCACGGAGCCCCAGCCTGCCTGCACCCAAATGGCTGAGTGTGAAACCCTGTCCTGAGACCACAGAGAAAGCTTCTTAAAAGATATTAGCGACACAAGGAGAAAAAAAAAGAAAAGAAAAAAGATAAAAAGGGCAACTACTCATATGTAGCTAATGCTAAGAAGAAATACAAAGGAAACGTAGAGCTGACTGGCTGTTTTATATGTCGTTAAGTATCTCCATAGCCTAGATTTTAGATTAGCATTGTTCCCAAAATATTTCTGGTAAACTTGTTTCGTTCAAGTGCTGCAGCCAGCTTGTACTGTGTCTTAGTTGAACAGGAAACTGAATTTCTATCACAGCAGGTTTGTTACACAATCATTTTATTGGTCTCTCTTCTAGATTTGCCAGCATAGGGAAGTGCCATAGGTATTTCATGTTTGCCATTTCCTTCATTTAATAAGTATTTACATTGCACATGTTTAATTCTTGTTCTATAGTACAGGATGCTTTGGCATGATTTATGGCATTGGCAGTTAAATATAGTTTGTCCTTCTTATGCTAATTCATTATAGCACCTTATATTTCAGTTCACTTTTGACATGAAGTTCTAACGGAACAAAGAAAAGTAGAGGAACCACTGAGAAGTCACTTTAATTCATTTATAACCCCTCTTTTTTCTTACCAAAGGAAACTTAACATCTGTTTCTTATAAACTGATTTAAATAGAAAATGTGTAATGCATCCTTTTACCAAATGGTTCTTTCTTTTATTGGAGGAATAAAGCAGTTTGACTGTTCTGCTTTTACTACAGTGCATTCATGCTCTTAGAAATGGGACCTCCACTTTCATGAGGATGCAGTCTGAGCTCTGCACAGTAGAGAGGCAATTATACATATTTCTCTGTTGTCTTACTAAAGTATGGTATACAATGTATTATTTACAGACAGTTCCCTGGCTCTATAATGCTTGGATTATATTCAAATATCACTCCATGTGGTGGCACTAGCGAGTAGGAAACATCATAATTGGTTCCTGGAGTACAGCTCCTTTTCCTTTTAACTTTTTGAGATTGTGTTAATGGGTGTCTTGCACTTGTTTTCTATTGCCAGATTTTTTAAGGACCGCTATTCAAAGCTAAGTCATATTGTTCTAAGGCAATCGTGATGAAGTGATGAGTTTTGTCATGTGCAGCAACCTCGACAAATTAAGTTCTTATTTCTTGTTTAAGTTACGTTTAGTGTTCCTCTTTTTTTGCTTCCTCCCCCCACCCCGGGTTCATAACTTCAGTGTATCCTGTATAAATAAAGTTACAGATGTAGACAGGTCTCATATTTCAGGGGAAAAAAAAAAAAAAAAAAAAGACAGTGCTGTAAATTTTCCTGTATTGTTTACACCTTTGTTTGAACTCCTCCACGGTATTGCAGGTAATTACTACGAAAAGGAACACACTCATCAGTGTGCTGGTTTCCCACAAAAGTGGCTTTTTTACTTCCCAAAGGTTTTACACTAATAGCACATGAATATTTAACCCAGAGCCAACAGAAAGTGAAAAAGATTCACGCTGAAGAGAGAAAAGCAGGTTCTAATAGTAAAGGAAATGGAAAATAAAATAGAGAAAATGTGTTGCTCAAATAACACGAAGAACTGAAATCTAGCTTCGGTGCTAACATATGATGCACTGGAAAAGAACACACTGACTGCAGGCATTTTGTTCCAGAGTAGAGTGAAAATGAGCACCTCGGGAATCACTCTTAAGATACTTTTCTGTCATTTTTCCAAAGTCAGAAAGGTAAAAAGGAAAAGATGTGTCTTGTTCATGTGTGTGCTGGAGGGAGGAGGGAGCATGTGTGTGCATCTGTGTAGCAGAGTGGGAGGGGATCTTGGCTTTACAGCAGTAACGTTGCTTTTGCTTAGCAGTCCTGTGAATGGGTCAGAGATGTTCCAAGAGTGGAAATTAACTTTATTTTTTAAATAACACTTAACTATGAGCAGAGTGCAGTGTCACTTGGAGTAATTATTTTGTTAATTGTGTTGTGGTTTAGGCTGCAGCCAGAGCTGTACTCTTTGTTAACGATAGTATTATGTGGACTAAAGAGCAGGAGAGGTGGGAGAGCAGGTAACTGGATGCCTTTTTGAAACCTTTGTAGTGAACCCAGGGTGGCAGAATCTTTGCTATTACAAAAAAAATATTGGCAACAGGAGTAGAGAGATGAATATGAAATAAGGAGGAAACTGGTCATACTCTTATCAGGTCTTGCAGTCAGGTCTGTTCCTTGCTTTGCCATTGCTGAGTGGTGAGAATATCAATTCTTGACTGAGAGTGGGGAAAAAACACTTTAGGAGTGATTGTAATGCCTCTGGCCAGTGGTTTCCTTTTGGGTTATTCTCTTTGAAACGTTATGAAATCTATGAACTGGGTTTGCCATCCTCACCTCCAATTCAACAGTTTTGCCATCAGTAGGTGTCACTGCAGCCAGTCAGAAATACTGGCGAGTGCAGGAAGGCACACATTCACCTAATCATAAAAAAGCAAATCCACACAGTGAGAAAGTACTGCCTCTCCAGCACACAATAAAATTCATGTAATAATACGGAGTCTTAAATATAGAAAATAAGTCAATACTGCTCTACTATAAATGGTTGTCATTGGAAAAAAAAAAAAAAAAACACTCTTCCCCATTACTTCCCCAAAGGCTGGCACTGGGATTTGTAGATAGTGTAGTATAATAATTAGTATAGTGTAGTATAAATTTTAAATTTGGCTAAATCAAGAAAAGAAACAGTTATTTAAAAAAAACTAATAAAACTGTCTCTATGTAGTGCAAAGGGGTGTGTGCGTTATTTCAAAATTAAATGACAACACCATCACAATATAAAATATTTCTTAATCTTTTACATAATTAAGACTACAACTTGATATTGTAGAGATAAAAAATACCAGAAATGATTAGGTATTAGCAGGAAAATATTAAGGATTGAAATATTTGATCACAGAACAGCAACATATACTCTGAACTTTCACAGAGCAAGAGCTGTCCTAGAATTCATCTAAACCTGAAAATGTTATATTACAGTAAATCAAGAAGAGCAAGATGCATTACCATTAGTAAAATAAAATAATTTCGGTTGATGCCACACACCAAAAAAGTTCCACAGGGGTAAGGATTGAACAAATTCTATAATAAGAATATTAAGTATTTGTTTAGGGTTTATTTTTTTAATTATTGGAAATTCTTAACACTAGTATCAAAAAGATAAATCACCTCTCTAAAAATACATTATATATTTCCTCTTAAGTTCTGTTTTTGTTATTATTTCAGCAGTATAAATGTAACAGGAAAACAAGGATCAGAATTAAAAATTGAAATTAAAGTGTCCTGACGTTTCAGCTGTTATACCTGGAACAGGCTCTGTTCTGTAAAATGCTACCTTCTGTTCAGTTGTTCAGGCTATTTAAAAAGTCAGTTTACTTATGCTTAGCTAACTGCTACCATTTTACAGAGCATACCATTATATTTAAATTCTTAAAGTCTTGGTGTTTTAATTTTTTGCACAGAAAATAAAAAGATCTCTTTGGTTTAAAATTGATTGTTCAGTCGTTATATAAAAGAAAAGGTTCCAATTTTTTTTTTTTTGTTTCTAAAACACAATCTTGGGATGGAAAAAGAATTATGTTACATCAGGTAATGTAATGTGACATTTATTTGCACTGCCTTTTACTGTTGTTTTGAGGTATACTAGTACAGTTAAGCATAAAAAAAAAAAAAAAAAACCTGATTATTTTTGGCGTAGGTCCTCTGCACAGAGAAGGCTGCAAAACCTTAATTAATTAGAATGATTGATTTCAGGGGATGGGGTAATGAAGTAGTTAGGTTAGTATTTAATGTGAATTTTTTTTTTTCATTAATATGAAAATTTTAGATCAACTTCTGAGTCTTGTAAGAGTTAAATCTGACAAATCATTGACAATAATCAGATAATTAAAATGAGTTCTTTCTCTCAGTATCTCTTACTTCTTTTAGGACGTTGTCATTCTTCTCTCTGGACAATGATTCAGCAGCTTTGATTTACTTACCCAGTAATAGTTTATTATCATGTATTTCCCCCGAGTTACCAGAGGGCTTAATCTACGACATGGCTTTTTTTTAGTAAATGTGTGTCTATGTGAGCATACATTTCAACTGAGTTATATACAAGAAAACATTTTTCCTGCACGTTTTATTTAATAGATAATAACAGTACATTCATCCGTGTTTGTAGGAAAATAAGGATTAATGTTGTTCAGTATGGACGGGTTCTTTAAAACACAAATTCATGTTTTTTTGTAAAAAATCACTCATCGAAGACAACATGTGAATGTTTTGCTCCTTGTGGCTTTATAAAGCCTTTAAAGCTAATCTTGGTGTGCATATTAATGGCTCCACTCTGCGCGGGGGTGAGCACTACCCTTTCCTCATCCCATTCATTATGGTGATTTAGGTGCTTACACAGTAGGCTGACTCGCAGGCTGCTGCAGCTCTGGTGCTGCAACAACCAGCTGAAGTTTGTCTGTATTAATGTTTCCAGATATCATACCTGAAGCAAAAGAGAAAGTGAGATGAAAAAGATTAGTTCTATGTCTAAAAATTGGTTATCTGTAGCGTTTCATGAAATTTGCCCTGAAGGGAAACTTCCTGGATAGTTTTCTTGCTACTTGACACAATTCAGGCAGAATCATATTTGTTCCTTTGTCATGTTACTTTAGCATGGTGTGTTGAGTAAAGTGAACAGGTGCCCTCTTGTATTGATCAGCTATCATGGCAAGGAGCTATTATTAGATTTTGAAGGGGAAAGAGAAGGGTTGAGAAATGAAGAGGAGAAAGTGGGACAGGTTATTGATGATGGTAATAACTGTGCTCACTGGTCTCCAAACACCGGAGCTGTAAAGTTGACCAGATGAGGAGATCAGTATAGATATGTTGAAAGGAAAAGACAACATGAAGAAGTATGGAGCATAGCTTCTTACCTGGCAGAGTTATTAAAGTTCATTGAAGGAAGATGAACTGTTTCAATATGTTAAACACTTGAGGCTGTTAAGAGAGAGTTGCTGTCACAGAAAGAGGCATTGCTGGGGAGGTTTGCGTTTTCTTTTTTCCTTGGTCCTTCCTTCCTATTATTTTTTAATTTCAGTCTGTTTCTCTTCCTGTTCAGCTGTACACTAGAAAACAAAGCAGAAATTAAAAAGCAAACAAAGGCGAAAGGTTAACCGATTCCTTCGAGCAGGACCTATTGCTCATTTTATCTGAAAACTAACTTCATGCTGTGAGTCCCACAAAAGCATAGGGTTAACTACCATAAATTCATGAGTAAGAATATATTATGCATATATATCATATCATATCATATCATCCCACTACTTTCAACTGTTTGGTAGGACCAGCTCAGCTACAGTAGGCAAACCAGTGCCGTATTTCAGAAGCCAAGTATGTAGTGTTATACAGCTTAATGTATAATGAGATGCACTAGCCAGTTGAGTCTCAAAATAGACCCAACATGATTCAGAATATGCTACTTTTATCCAAACAGGAACTCTAACGTAATTAATTTGGTGGTAATAAAAGGCAAAAATGTAATTCTGCATTCTGCTTGATATTAAGAAGTGCACTAAATTAAGAGACAGTGAACTCTCAACAGTAAATTTTGCTTGAGGGTTAAACTCTTTGTTCTACTGAAAGGTCACCACATGATTCAATGTTTTTAATCCTTCCACAGTGTAATGACATTTTAGGGGATGTTTGCAAACATATATCAAGGCTGTCTATACAAAATCACATTTGATTTCAACTCATGGAGAAGGGATCTTTCCTCCATAGTGAATAAAGCATGCGTTAATTTAAATTCTGGCACCGGAATTTGTTTTACATATATTCTGCAACAGAATATAAATTGAGACTGCTGAAATGTACGTAGTTTCACTGAAAACAATTGTTGTGTTATTCCATTGACCACCACATCCCACCCAAAAATAAGTCTATCTTCTTATGTGTTTCCCTCTAATTTTGCCTGGAGTAATAGGGCATGCAAATTTTGGAAAAGCACAAAACTTCTAAGTAACTGCATAGGCTTTTAAGACACTCTAAACCCTATGCAAAGGAAATGGAAACCTAGCTGCTTATGGGTGTACCTACTGGATGGAATGAACTGTGTGGTTCATTCACAGGTCTCTGAGATACTGCTGGTGGACCTGGTATACAAACAACCCTCTCCCCTATGGGGAGGGCGTGTGATGAAGTAGGTCTTAGTGCAGATTTTGAAAAAAAACATTGCCATATTAGCAGGGCACTGCACCTAGCCTCATAAATCCTTCCTTCCACAGGACTGATCATTTAAGCATAGCACCTCACACTTTCCAAATTGAAAAGTATTTCTGGGACCATGCTGTCAAACAGTCATCCCCATCTTGAAAGGGTCACCCAGTGGGAATACGAGAAGCTATTATAGATTAGGCCTTACATGTATATATATCTCTACGTGAAAGCTGCATTTAATTAAGGAGAGTTTAGCCCATTGCAAAAACGTCTTTTAAAGAAAATAATTTACATATTTAAAAAGATGGGCATATCATTGCAAAACTGTCAATTTGAGTCAAATTCACCAAGTAGCTATGACTAGAAATAGTTTTTCAAAGAAGAGTCCGTTATTGGCTTCACCATGCTGACAGAAACGTGTCCTTGTTCCCTTGTTTGATTGACCTGCCCACTGATAGAGGTAAGTATCCATATTGTAGCACTTTTCCGTCCTATTAAACTGTCCCTTTGGAGCATCCTCTTTAACAGTCAGGGAAGTGTTATTTCCCACATGCTAAAGAGTTTTTCTCGCTTCCAGTAGTTCATGCAAACAGGAACATTTTTGATAGAAAAGACTGAGAGAGATTTTTCTGTGAAAATCCTCTGCTTGGGTAATGCAGTCACTCTATACCTGGGACCTGCACTCCCAGATCATCATGAATGCATTACTGGTGGAGCACTGCACAGAGCGGAGTTTACTAAGAGAGATGTTGAAGTACACAATATGACCAGTTTTCTCAAAGCAGATCATCTGCAAAACAAAATTAGGGTCATCGACTTAGAGGCTAGCCATTATTATGGAGAGTAGGAAAACTAAATTTGTGCCAAATTTTTGATTAATAATAGCTTTTCCAGAAAAACATGTGAGGACACCCTTTTAAAAAGCAATGGAAAAACTTGTTTTCTGGACTCTACTTATTTTTATGCAAAACAGAGTAGCTACCACAGGGAGAATGAAAGTACCTTTTCTCACACTACTCATCACATCACCAGGTAGCCTTCCTGGGAAAAAGTCTCCTTAACAGGAATTAGTTGAATCTGACTTTCCACATCTTGGTTTAGTGCTCCCACTAAGCAGCCAATGAAAGGAAAAAAGGAAGATCTTCTGCTGACCCTGTTCCACAAGACATACTTTGTCTGATACCCTTAGAACCAGATCCTCCATATTTCTTTTTTGTTTTGCTTTCATACGTGTTCCCCAAAAAGAACATATAATTTCAGGCAGAACAAAGTGTTTTCCTTGACAAAAAAGAATCCTTTTTTTGTTTTATGGCAATATCTGATTCTCACTGCATTCAGATTTCTCTCATGCATAGAGGGGAAAGGGAGGAGAAGTAGCTGAATCCTGCTGTAAAACATATATTAGTTCATTTGAGAATAAATACACTTTTATTAAGAAACCAGTTCTGCATCAGGTGCATCAAGAATAAGGAAAGAAGCCACTTTTGTGGCCTTGAATTCCTCTTGTTGCATGTGGTGACGTGGACAGTTCAGACTGCAGCTCAGTCACCAGGGAAGGAGGACATGCCATGATTCCTTCCTTACACTGTTCACCCTGGGAACATCTCCAGGAACACAAAGAAGTAAGTTGTTGCATCTAAGTGCACAGGAATGGAACAAGGTTTACATGTGTGCTCTCTCACCCATGTCTTCACAAAGCAAGCAGTAAAATAAAGTGCAGGAAATAAATTCACAAGATGCACACTTTTATAAGTGGTGCTCATGTAGCAATCAGTGATTTTCCAATCCTTGCTGGCTATGAAGGAAAAGGCAGGGGTCACAAACATGGAAGTGTATGTGTAAGGGATGGGTCTTTGGGGGGAATTTAATGAAATCCAACTTTGAAATTTTTGTCATCGTTTCCAGAAGACTTTTTTAACTTGAGGACGACGAAGTTATGTTATTAATGCTCAGAAATGAGGTATTTCATCTCACATCTCTCTGTCCTGTAGGTTACCATGGAACATGAAATGAATACTCTCCTGTGCCTGTTCATAGAAGGTATGCCAAACTGACAAAGCACTAGAAACTAAATGGAGCATTCACTGGAGGAACTGAGTCAAGCATGCAAGGGGAAACAGATTCCCACAGCGGTACTGACAACACCATGCTAACCAGCATCGCTTAAAGGGAAACCTGTAAGTTCACTGTCTAGACTGGTACAACTGTACTAAATTTCCACATTTATGTTCACAACAGTCAGAAGAATCATTGCATTGGGTTTGTTTCATATAAAGAACAGGCAGCAGCTGAGAGGAAAACATTTTCTTTTAATTTTACTGTCACATAATTTTTGCCTTTGATAGAACAATGTCTTGCAAAACACATCATCTGCTTGTTTTCTTAACATCACACCTCAGCATAAAACAGAAGAAAGTTGTGTGTAACAGCATTTCCTCCCTCCATTTCTTTTTTGCTCATCACTAATGACTAATGCCTTTTAGACCCTTCCTCTTATATAAATTGCCAGCAATTACATAGGTGCTCAGAGACTTCTTTATAAACAGCCTACTATATCCGAATCAAGTAGTAATTTCTTAATTATTTTAATTTCTCAATTTTAATTTTTTTTTTTAATTATCTTAAAATATGACACCTTGGTCACACTGAAAGAAAATGATAGTTGCACTGTTCAATGATGCAAAAAAAAGAATTTCCACATCAGGGGAAATACAATATCCACTGTACTGAAACTGCACAACTAAGTCATCATTGGTTTGACAATTACAACCTAAACTCTGACCAGCCTGCAAGTGAGCATTGTGACATTTGAACAGCAGATCAAGGCTGCAGACAAACAAAAGTCTAGCTCCAAGACGGTTCTTGAAGGGAAGCTCCCACCCAGAAATATTCGTAGTTGTCTGACCTCGATTTATTCACGCACATGTTGATATATCATTAAAGATGATATAGGAGATGACTCTTTCTTAAACTGAAAGATCAGAAGAGCCACACAGATGGGAGAGAAGCACTGACTTCTTGTGAATATGCAGAAGAGACTTGAGGTACATTTTTTTTTTAAAGGCAAATTTTCTGGAGGCATGTTTCCTTTCTTTCTTCCTTCCTTCCTTCCTTCCTTCCTTCCTTCCTTCCTTCCTTCCTTCCTTCCTTCCTTCCTTCCTTCCTTCCTTCCATCCATCCCAGAGAAAAAGAGGCAACAATGGTGGGGAACATCAATAAACTTGTTGCTACCGCTTGAATGCTCCCCTTCTGTGCTATGTATAAAATGACACGCAAGTTGCTGCTGTTATTATTTAGTGTAGTAGCAGAATGCAGCTCAGTGATAGGAGAAAAACAAAACGGTTGGAGTCTAAAGCACGGGTAAAATTGCCTGAATATTTAATTTTTCTTTTCTCTTTTGGTTTTGAAGGTCCAAACTCTTACCTTAAAATCAGTAATACCTCCATGAATTAAGAATAAAGAACTTTAATATGTAGAGGTGCATCACTACTTCAAAGCAAGGTCTTTCATTCCTACCCTTTCATATTGCAAGACAGAAATTTATGCCACAGTACAGACACTATGTGGTATTGCACACCTTCCTCTGCTAAGACGCCAGCTCTGGTAATTCCTCTGCTGCCCTAGGTCTCAAATAGGTGATACTATGCTGCCCTACGTTTGTTGATATGCAAATAAACGTTGAGAGTGATGCTAGAATGTGTTGCCTTGCAGTGAAATGTGGTGAGCTAGAATACAAAACTAATACTGTTAAACTGAAAGTGCCTAACCATGAAATAGCATTTATAACCCTGAAGTGAAATATTACTACCCTAATATTTTGTTTTTCTAAATATACTTGATTTATTTTATATTTCATTCTTTTTGCCCCTCTCTTTTTGCCTCCACTTTTCCTAACAGTAAATTATTCGGACTGGTTTTTCCAAGTTCTTTTTATATTAGATTTTTTTTTTTCTGGGTAATTGTGTGCCTACATTTTTTGGCTCCTCTATGACTAAAGCAAAATATTTTTCTTATGCAGAGAAGTATTCTGATGCAGAGGAAGTGACTTCATATAACAACATTTCCTTTGGGAGACAAGCGTGAATCTTTGCCTTAACAGGACAACCTGTTTCACACCCTCTAAGAAAGCTGAGCAGGCTCGTCAGAGTAGGCTGACTAGGAAAATTTCCATTTATGGCTGGATAGTTGGTTCATATATGCATCATCTTCAGCTCTTGTGGTTCATACATAAGCTCAGACCTTTACTGACCAGATGTGTACAGCTGGTTCAATTCTTTTGGCCATCTCATGATTTTCATCAGTATTATGAGAGAAAACATTACATAGCAGCTGCCTGTAACAATGTTTGTGTGCTGCTTTGATTTACTTTTATAGCACTTACTGAGTATGTTTGCTCTATTAATCTTTCTATAAGAACAGTTTCTCTGTTTAATTAAATTTGGCCCAATGAGGCAGTGCATGGTTCTCTGATAAGCTCATTCATCTTTATTTGATTCTTTGCTGACACGTTAGTTGCCCTGTGACATAGGTTAAGTCATTGAGTGGCCATTACCTCCTTGTTTACTCTCTCATGTTACTCCTAACCACCTTCCTGAAGTCAAATCCAGATGATTTGTGCCAATTTCATGGGGGCACAAACTGGAACATCCGATAACTTTCTACATGGCTGACTTTATACAGTCTTGCTCTCACATCTCAAACTGGTCTGTCTGTCAAAACACAATTTTTTTCCCCTCCTCCTTATGGGCTTTGATAGAGCTATGAGTACTAGAGGTCTCAATTATAAAATGTCATGACACTGCCGCACAATTTTTTACAGTAATTTCACAGTGTCACTTTGTGATTATTTCAGGATAGCTTTGAACCATGACTGAAATGAATTGTGGCCCTTAGTGTATTGGGTGATACAAATTGTGAGCTGGTGTGACAGAGAGGCAGGCGTTGTTAGGAATAAACTCCATGTGAAGAGAAGGGAAGTATGTTTTTTTTTCCAAAATACTACAAAAAAACAAGCAACGAAAGGGAAGCAGGGGAAAGGAGATGGAAGAAGAGAGCATTAAATATTGGCAGCAAAGCAAGCATCAGCTCTGCACCTTTAATTCAAATGATCTGTTAGCTCAAGCCAGGGCTTTTCAAGGCTAATACAGCAGAAGCCCAACCTGGAATTCCACAATAAACCTATTCTAATTCTGTCCAGGTGTAGAAATATGTCCTGTATGCTGCTCAAAAGCTCCAACTTCTTTAAACGGCCACTGTTTTAAAAACACACAGTAAAGTCAAATCAAAGCGTTACCAAGCAAATGCTGGTCTTGGCTGGCAGACCTGTCATTTCATAATACCACTTTGACTAGTTTTAAAGCACAATTGTTCATACAGAATGAGTGAGCAGGAAGACCTTTGCAGATGTTTCCACCACCTCCTTGGCTGAATTAGTGAAAGGAGGGGAACAGGGAATGAGCAGCTTCTCACAGACCCAGGCTTGTGAGAAGGTGGGAATGGGAAAAGACTTGTCCTTCTTTCGTGAGTAAGCCAAATTTTGGGACCCAGTTCAGCAGAACGAGTAAACAAAGTATTGCATCAACTCCTCTGCAACTTTAGTGCCTTCAAAAGCTGGAGGAAAACAACAAGTCAACATTCCTACTTTAAATGATGGATGATTTACCATTTAAGGAAAGTGTTTTTAGCACAGTTTTGAGGGAATCAAAGCCTTAGAAGAGGAAAGCAAGGACAGAAAAGGGAGGGGAAAAGATGTTCCTTGACATCATTCTAGATCTCTAAAATTTGCCTGAGATAGATGAGATTTGAGGAACAACATAACTTTGTTCCAGGGGGAGCTGCAGATATATGAGTATTTTCTTGAATGTTAGAAAAGGTAACAAATGCTGTCAAATTTTTATTTACATTTGAAGTAACATTTCAGATAAAACAGACAAAATATGTAGCTATTTTATTGATGGCCATGTCTTGGAAAGCTTTATTCACATAGCTTAATATTTTTACATGTACTTTTACCTTTTCTCTAATGTAAAGCTTATAATGACCTGTGACTTGCTGAAAATATTCACATTCCTTACGTCAAAATCCAATAGGGATTCACCTCTTTTCTAGAAAAAAATGACAAAAACTGGTAGAAGAATCTTATGAATATTACTAAATATTTAGTCTGGCTTATTTTGATGTATGAAATAATTTCCAAAGTCTATGTGTGTATTTTAGCTCCTGTGTTCTAATGCCTGGAGTACAGATAACTTAATACTATTAATTATTAATAAAATTACCTTGATATTATTATTCCGTAATATCAAGGGAACTTCAGGAGTGATCCTGTAGCTAACCTGGGTTTGGGTCAGTTAAATCAAATAGTGACAGTATGGATTTGCTAGTATTTTACTTTGCCAACTTGATTGTTAAGGCATATATTTTTAAAGGCAAAAAACACTTCAGTGTTTGTTTTCTGTTGCAGGGTTTTTTAATCTCTCCCTTTCTTCTCTCTGTTCTTGAAATCTACTTACACATTAATGAATCTCCTTAAACTTTTTTTTTTGTTTGTGTATATCAGGATTTTCCTGCTCCTTGTTTTTATGCAGTGAGAATTATTACACCAAGTAAAACAAAAACAAAACAAAAATTGATTGTATAAATGATAGGCAGCACAAGGAACAAGGTTGACAACAAATCTTAAATGGCACTAAAAAAAAAAAAAAACTTTTATGTCCTCTCGCCTCCCATAGTGCATGTTTGATGTAAAGTACAAGCCACTTGTTGCCAGCAAAAATGGTCATCTCATTTATACTGTATTACTGCGTACTTTCACCCAGCACCGATAACATTACTTTATATTGCAGGTTCAGGCATTTTTATGTTACATAGAACAAGGATAACCTTCTTGCATCTAAAACTCCTGTGCAATCTTACAAGAAAACTCAATTAATCAATTAGAATACTTTACTCAAATTACAGAGGAATTACGCGCTTCCATCGCTGAGAAACATTGGATCTTGCAGTGCATTACAGCAATTAAGAATACTTAATTTCCAAATGGCACAAATGAACAAAGTATGAGTCATGGTGAACATTTACTCCTTAAAAGCCATCACTGCTAATGGTTTTGTAACCTTTGTAAATTTAATATGGGCTTCATTTATACAGCAGTGAAACCCACGTCAGGCTGGTATAATATTACTGCTCATATGCACGGGGCTTTATGCAGCCCCACACTTAATTGCATAAATAATAAAGATAGCTTTTGAGGTAGGCATCTGCTTACACTACTTTTTGTGAGCAGATATGATCATTCTATGCTTTTGCACTCTGAGAAGTGCACTTAAGGCAATCAATAAGTAATGATTCATAACATCTTTTTCTTCAGTGAAGTTATGGTAAGTAAAAACTAGAAAGCAGAATATTTTTAGTGCCTTTTTGGAAGGATGTCTTGCGTCTGTTAGAGTATTTGAATAGCCTTTGTAGAGTTTATAGTCAAACTTTTTCACCTTTAGAAGTGGTTTGGTTGTATTCAGTTATCACTGACTTGGATAGCAAATAATTGCATGAGTGAATAGTTTATTACTAATCTCCATCATCATGACCAAATGCCATGCTGTTATGTGGTGCTGATCCTAATGAATACCTTGAAAATTATGTTGCTTTAAAAAAATATAATTAATTAAGACAGGCGGGAATATCTTTGTATATATTGGCAGTTATTTCCAGTTACAAATTTTTCTATCAGAGCTATGGCATGCTTGCAGGTCTGTCTTGGAGATGCTTGTCAGTTGGTTTAATAGCAGTAGTAAGACTATAGACGTGATATTCTCTTCCCTCCTTCCTCCCCAGACAGTGGATTTTCTCTGGGGAACCATCCTTTTCTCTTTTTTTTTTTTTTTTTTTGCCAAGAAGTATGTAGATTTCTTTTCTTTGCAGCCCTCAGTGGGATCAATGAACAACCATAGGCAACTCTATGGGGCCAACAAGTGCACCAGCAGTGCACTAATGATGGGATGTGGGCACTGAAAGTCTTTTCCTAGCTGATTTTTTGGGACTGAAGATATATCCTGGAGTAAACCTTGCCCTCAATGAGTCAGATTCAGTAGCTTTGGATGATGCCTAGTGAGAATTTTGTCCCTCCATCTTGCTGCTTGTGCTAGAAGAGGGCTCTTTTATTCCAGCCCACTTAAACTAGATTTTTAATCTGTTAAATTTTATTTGATTTTTGCTGTATTTAAAACACTGAATTGACTAGAGTTGCTCTGAGGTTAAGTGACATGATATGAAAAAACGTACGGTGGTTGCCAGTACGGCAGATTTTACTGACATCCAGGTACAAAACATAGTAAGGAAATGTACAAAGAAGGAAGGAGTCCACTGCCCCTTCCCCCCCACAAGAGATAGAGAATTCTTTATTTTTTTTCCACAGGAAAGATTTTTGTTTATTCCATGAAAAGTCAAACATAGGGAAGTATCACTAGTTCTGGTGAAGTTAGACAAGTTTTAAAACAAAGCTCAGATACAAATTGACACTGCTTAGAGCCACACAGAAAAATTTTCAGCTTCTCCAAAGAGCAGCCACAATTTATGAGGTTTTCAGATGAGGTGAGAAATACCCCTCAAGGTACTTTTTCAGTTGATATAAGAATAAAATGAAAATTGTCAACAGCAATCCTCAGAAAATTAGAATATTTATTATGCATTTTTTTTTAAAAAATAAGCAACCAATCATCATTAACTGTGTTGGTGTTCATTACAATTAAATTAGTCTTAGTTAATTCATTAAATATTAATATGGAATTCAAATTCAATTCCATAGAAATTATAATCTGGCAATTAATTAACTTATTAAAATTGAGAAGCGTTACCTTTCCCTTCAAGACAAAAATCTTCCTTTTTAATTAAATCTTTCAAGGAAGGAATAAGGGCTTTATTTTTATTTTTTTTTTGCGCAATGGGAGATTTGTAGGGAAAAAGACTTTTGCAAATTGTCTGCGTGTTTAATTTCTTTCTCTGTTTTAAAGATATTATCAGGTATTTTTTCCATTAAATGTCTTTAGAGCAAGATGAAAATAGCTTTTAAAAATGTAAAAGTAATTTTTTTTTGTTTTCAGAAGAACCTAATTTCTAATCAGAATCATTTACATTCAAAGTTTCATTTTATAAAAACCTCATGAAACCAGTAAAACATTTCAGAATTCTTTTCATCATCTTCATTACTGTAAAGGGCAAAGATGCTGTAACCAGGAGCTTAATGTAACTCTGTTAGAATCATACCTTTCACTATCTCTTATTTCACATTTCAATTGGATGGTTATAGTATTTCATCAGTTTCTTGGAAAATCTTATGACAGTCTGATAGTCCCCACGCTCTGAAATATATCTGCACATGAATTAAAAAAACCCAGACAAACAAACATAAAAAACAACTCCAAACCCCAGTAGTGGACTACATGACTCCAGTGTGATGCTCTGTGAATGAAGCCTTGAGCATAGACCTGTGTGTAATGACATACACAGCAGCATGCATGGAGTATGTGGATAGCTGGTGCTTTTTGCCCTCTGTCACAGGTACCTGGAACAGCTTGTCTCATTATTCAACCTAAGTATTGGTACTACCTATTAACAGCATTCACTGCTTTTTGGGGGGGAAAAATTTTATGTCACTGACTTAAAAATCTTTGGATAGTAAAAGCACACAGAAATCACAGACCAGTTTGTGAACGCTTTGGCCAGAGAACCAGTTTTTAAAGGCTAGTTATCATTTGTAAATCAAAAAAGCAAATTCTGATAAGTCTAAGCAACTGCTATTCTTTATTTGTGAAAATTTGACAGCAAAAACTGAATTGATCTGAATTCACACTGGAGAATGCTGAAGGTGAATACATTTTTATACTATACATGAAAACAGCTACCTTTTACACATTGGTATGTAATGATGAAAACAGGCTATTTTGTTGAAAAAAAAAAAAAATGACACTTTTTTATTTTGGAAAGTTATGTGCAAAGATGAGACAGTTGTTCTATCATTCCAAATCATTAGGAAACAGTTGGATTTTTGTCATTTTTATCACCATAAAACTATTTCCTAAAGATGTTACCTGCAAGATATAGTAGTCTCCTAGTTCTGTATGTTCTAGTTCAGTGCTACTCCACGCTTTTTTCTCACACTTTCATCTCCAAAACTTAAGTGTAATTTGAATGTCCGGTTTAGATGGATGGCATTCATTGAAAGATGATCATCTTTCTTTTTTTTTTTTTTATCTAGTAAGTGCCTGATTACCCATTGGACATCAATATTTTTCTTTAAAAAGTATTGACATGCCATTAATTGTGATTGTAATTCTTGTGTCATGCCCTCAGAAGTAATATATTTGAACTGTTTGTGTGGAAAACATTGAGCACTCTATAGATAAAGGAAATTTGAACTAGATTACTTTTCTGTACATCTGGTGTTACTGTCTTAAATAAAATGGTGTTATTTAAGCAGCATCACTATAATTGGAGTCTGATCTGTCCTTTTACTGCAAGTAGGGAAAAAAAAAAAAAAGTCAAACACTGAATTAGTATCCACATTTGACTTTTTCAGTGTTTGTACTTACTAAACCCACTAATCGGAGCTGATTGTCTTTTACACAAAAATAGTTAGCTAACATCCATTTAGGACTCAGCCTTGAATGGACGGCTCAGACTGGTATTAAAGTACAAAGAACAGTTCATAAAGAGCCACGTTTCCTCTCCTGCAGTTGTACTGTGTATTTTGTTTTCCATCGAACTTCTTACAATTGAGACAGAAAAAATCTAGTTATGCTATCAGTGTTAGCCCAACCTCCACTAAATAATCCATGTGGTTTCCATATGGTGGCAAGCTTACCCTGCAGAAAGAACATGGTTGCAGTTGCAGCAGCACACTGTGCTTCAGAAAGACACCCTTAAACAAGATTCTCACGAGTTGCCATTGAGATGATCCCTTGCTGCTGATAACTGAAGTTCATGCTTTAAAGTACCATCTTTATCGTCTTGCATCCACAAATTGAAGACTAAGAAATGCAGTGTTCTTAAATGTGTAGATAGCTTTTGGCTGATAAAAAAAAAAAAAGCTTTCTTTTAGAAAAAAAATTACTCTTAGCCTTAGGATTAGGGTCATAATAAAGCAGGATGTGTTAAAGGCTTAGACCTTACAGTAGGAGGAAAAAGGTGGAGAATTTGAACAACGGAGTGGTGGTTAAGTTTTCTATGCTTTTTTAGTGTAGGTATATACCAATTAACATTTAATACAATTGCACACTTAACAATAAAACAATCGTGCAAGTGAACTATGCTTCAGCACTGTATATATAGTTTACTGTACTCCATCTCAGCTGCTTTGAAGGAGAAATGCAAGTGGAAAACAATGGGTGGGCACACAGGCTATATGCCACCACATACTCATGATGGGGCAAGAGCCAGGAGAGCACTGCCCAGGTTTATATTCCCCTTTCTTTTCCTACAAGCAGCCCATTATGTGTAGAATCCACTTAAGGACTGTCTAAATTCCTCTGTATAGACAAGAAAAACTTTGAAATGGCACAGGCTGAAAAGCTATTGCATTTAGTTTATCTCTATTTGTCATGAAAGTCTAATAAATATAGCTAACATTTGCAATTTTAAACTAATTATGCTAGTACACTTGTACAGTTTTAGAAAATTGAGTTCACTTTTTGCCAATACTAATCGTAGGTAGATTGTGACTCAAACTCCTGACTTAATCTTGAAAAGTGTTTTGACAACTCAGAGTGTCTCTAATTGTCCTGTAAAGAGAACAAGGGGACTGTGCTAACAACCCCTTGTTTTCCACTTCACTAGTATCTTGTGTCGCACTCATTCATTATCTGCACGGTAGCTGTAACAATAGCAGCCTTTCTAGGCAATTGCACTGTTGCCGGTCTACAAAGGAACTGAAAGTTGTCACTTCATTAAAAAATCTACATCGGTCAGCTCAAAAGCAGGCTTGCTAATTTGGTGTACTTATTTTCTGTTTCTGTGAAAAAGATGTGACTTAACTAAAAGAAAAGTCATCCAATCATGCAAAAATCACATGAAGCACCACACAGTATTTTTTTTAATTTTTAATTTTTTTTTTAGCCAGTAAACTGTTTCTCCATCAGAAGAGAAAAGCTTGCAAGTAAATGCATAACCAGGTATTTATTTTGTGTTTATTTTTTTACTAGTTGTGTGATAGAGGAATGTTTCATCACAGAATTTCAAGGAATATGATACATCTGTCTTGGCTAAACATTTGAGATTTTATCAAAATATTTGATTCTAATAACACATGACTGTTAGTCTTTTACACAAGTGACAGAAATTACAAATGTGAATGAACATATTGGCAGCCTGCCACTGTGGTACAATAACACAGTGTAGCTGCTGCAGCTCCCTCATCTCCTAGCAGGAAATCAGTGTTTGTTATGTGGTGGGTGGCATTTCAATGTGCTCACGTGGTTCATGGGGTATCAGCTGGAATAAATATTCAGTCACAGATTGGAAAAAGCCTTTAAAACATTAGACTGCCTAAAGGAAGAAAAATTAAGACATCATATAGTTATCAAGATAAGCATAGTGAGAAACGTGCACTTTACCTCGTAGTCATCAATAAGTGAATTAAATTATTCTATTGCAAGCACGATTTTATTCCCATTTCTTACTGAAGTCTTCAGTTAGTATGCAGTAAGGCCGTGTAAGGTAAGAGACACATAGCTTGGTTTTGTATTTCAAAACTCCCTTATGATACACTGTCCCATGAAAGTCAGAAGCACTCTTGAAGCACGAGTCCCACACATGAGCTCTGGCACTCTCTGCAAGCCCCTCCACCCGCACTGTGGGCATTGCAGAGCAACATGTGGCTGCAAAAAGAGGCTCAGGATTAATGTCAAGAGCAGGAGTATGCCCTAATCGTGCTTTTTAAAACAAAAACAAGATTATAATTTTTTTTTGGTAAAGTTTAGAAGGCACGACTAGAAGATCTGACAACAGGAGAGGTTCCTCTTCTTTTTCCTCCCAAAACTCATTTCTGCATTGGGCTGCTCTCCACAGCCCCTTTATTTTGCACGTAAGACTTCTGTCTCAGTTTAGGGAACTTAATCAGGCAACTGATGCATATTAAAATCTGCTTTTTTTTGGGAGGATTGTATTCATTTCCAACCAGATCTTTTTTGGTGCATGGCTATGTGAATGTTTCTAGTAGCAAAAGGCAGAACTCCTTGAGGAAGTTCTCAAATTGCTAGAAAGTGGCAATGTAATGGAGTAAGCCTTTTGCTGATATTGCCAAGTTACATTAAATACTAATTTAGCAGGTAAAGAACAGCTCCTCTCCGGCTTGTTATACTCATTGGGTTAAGTCTCTGACACAGCTCTCTCATGGTTTCCATTCAAATTCAGGACTGGTACCACAGTACTTCGCAACGTCTGCAAATAGTTTTCAGCTTTACCAGTCTTCTTTCTTTCTTCTCGAGGCTGAAGCTAGAACAGTAATAACTTTAGATACTTGCAACGGGTACATCTAGGTTGTGGGCTCCCATCTACTTTTTTTGTGGCTAGCTTAAAATCATTATAATCGTCTTTTAATAGTCTGCCATCTAGCTTGTCAGCCTCTCCTTTAGGGATGGACGGAAGAACCAGGAACCACTAGCATATTACATTCATGCACAGAAGAGTACGTCCAATTTGTGGTTTCTCATCACTGCTAGAACTGTGAACTGTTTATGTGTAAAAAAGGTAATTAAACATCACAACTCCTGACATGTTTTGTAAGCACTTGCAGACTGGTAACAGCACTGCGTGCAGGGGTGGAATAGAAAGTGTAACTGCAGGAGCTTCCTGGAGCTCGCCTGGCATTCTCCAAAAGGCAAAGGAGGTGGTGAGTTTTCAGAGAAAGAGCTGCATGAGCTTTGCAGTTTTGTTTTGGTTGTGCAAAGACACAAGTCATTTCTTCACCCTTCATTTTGAAAAGCTATTCTTAGAAAAGTAAGGAACGTTTTGTCTGTTTCATTATACAACGGGCTTTTAAGTAACTATCATAGTCATAAGATATTAATATGCTTTGTGAAACTCCAGAAAATTCAGAAATTGTAACAGAGAATGACTTACTTATGTACTTACAAGACAACAAAGCAGTTGTGCCCTAAATCACTAGACATCTCTTTTCCAGTATTGATGTAACCCCTGAACTTTGTCTAGGGAATACTGCAGATGCTGAAATAATGCTTCACCATTATTCCTTTGTTTCAGGTTAGAAGGCAAAAGTATAGCAAAAATACTATTGACCTCCTTGTGTGTTTTTAGAACAGTTGTGTCCAGTGAAATACAAATGAAAGATTATTTTCATAGCTTCCCATATTTCTTGCCAAATGAGAACCAGAACATTACATTTTAATTTTAGGGAAGCTGTAAGATGTAATTAAGACTAGTGATCTGTAATACTCTTCAGAGCTGGTAACTATTTTCATATGTTAGTTATCTTTGTCTACTCTGCACAGTAATGGAGATGAGAATACTCAAAGAAAAGCATTGGAATCATGAGGGAAGTGACAAGAGATAGACACAGAGTTTGTCTCCTGCATGATAGGGGCATAAAGCTGCTCAAAAAAGTATGTGTGGAGACAAAGGAAGGAAAAATGGGGACATCCTCAGAAATATGAGTGGGTACCAGACGAGTTTGTTTGCTTTCTACGAGGAGACATATCAAAACCCCATATCAAAATCCTAACGCTTTATCCTTTGTAGGAATTTTAATTAAAGTGGCCTAGAACAGAAAGGAAGAAAAAACTCTCCTCTCTGAGCTTCCAGAAAGAATTGAGGGGAGACTTCCTCTGCATCATACGGAGGCACACACTTTCATCATGAATCTTCTCATGCCGTAATTAATCTTCTTGTTGCTTTCCAGTGACAAATGTTCTGACTACAGGAGATATTCAGTACTTGTGTTTTCTCTCCTTTTTTCCTCCTCACTTTTACAAAGGTCTCAGAATCCACATAGACTGTAAGCATCTATCTTGTCTCACTTTTATCTTTGATGCAATACAGAAATCCATATAGGAAAATGCAAGCCAAAGCCAAAAGTGTTTTTGTATTAATAGTTGCTGCAGCCAGAGATTTTCTTTGCACCATAGTATAGAATTCAGCAAGAAGCATATGTTTAATGCTGGTGAAATACTATTCGATACTATACAATTGTTATAATTTAAAGAGATTTACTATAATTCTGTGTAAGTTTTTGTTTAGTATATAATATCAGAACAAACTACTAGATGTGCCTTCAAATAAAAAAAGAGCACTTGAGCCTTCCACTCTGAAGGGTGAAGAAAGCTTATTAGAAGGAAGGAAGTAGTATTCATTACTAGAATCAGAGAGCTAGCAGAATATTTTCTCAAAAGGAACAGCCAAAAAAAGCCATCTATAATAAAAACTTACTAATAGGTTTGTTGGTGTAATTTTATTTGGTTTCTGTAAAGGAAAAATAAATTATTCCCATTTCACTACTTATGTTATTTTAGCTATTTTTTGAATGAAAAACAAAAGTATAAGCAAAAATAACCTTTGTTAACAAATGGGACATTACAACAGGAAGCTTAAATCAGTCAGTTCTCACATTTCAGTAGTGCAAGATCTTTGAAATTATCTTTCCTATTGCAGAAATTTACTGTTTTATTGAACAAACTTCAAGAGGCTTGCAAATACCTGGCTTGTGGGTATCTACTCGTACAACTTAGCAACAGCTAAGATTCTTCACTGAGATGCATCTATAAAATGTTAGACTGATGATGTTCTTAAATTCCAAAACAAATTATGCTTCTTCCAATCACAACTTTTCTAGGCAGTATAAACTTCCACTGGAAGGCTTCTGAATTTTACATACCATACCTGAAGATTGTTATCATGTCATACTGACTAATGGTGACAGAAAGCACGTCTTTCCTTTTCTGCAGAACATTACCTAAAAATTTACAATCCATCCTATTTCACAAAGGATTAAAAAAACCTGCAACGATGCAGTTCCGGGAAAAATGAAAGCCTCACTTTTATTTTACTTTTGTAAACTGGGGTTATCTAAAGTTAAATGTTGTAACATATCCACTTTTTACCTGTTTGTTATGTAATAAGGTTGTTCCTATGTTTGTTTTTTTTTTTTTTTTTATTTTCACTTTCCTAAGTAGGTCCTTAGAGAGGTAGACGTAATATTGTGAAAATCAGCTATGCACTGAAGCATCATGTTCCTTAGACTAAAGTGGCTCATATGCCAATGGGGTATAAAGGCAAAGGGAAAGAATCTTTCTCACATTGGTTTGACTGGAAAACTGAGAAGTCAACTTTGTGACAGGAAGAGCAGAAAAAGAGCAACCTATAAATG
The DNA here is from genome assembly GCF_000691845.1 of Merops nubicus. NCBI lineage: Eukaryota > Metazoa > Chordata > Aves > Coraciiformes > Meropidae > Merops > Merops nubicus. The sequence continues at coordinate 195,683 of NW_008628916.1, forward strand.
GTTTCCCCTTTTACTCTATTTTCAGTTAGGTCCTTGCTCTTCTGGAGAGATGTGGATCAAATAATGATCCTGGATCCAGATCTGGAAACCTCAGGATATGTTTCCAATTTCGCAGCTGTGGTAATTGTGTTAAGCAATGTAAATTCTCTTGTTCTAGTGTGAGTGGACTTTCTGAAGTTTGTGTTTCAGTGAGTGAAAGTGCTTTCAGTAATACTGGTTTCCTTCTTCACTAGGAACTACTGAAAAGACCTGAATAGAAAATAGGTTTTCTTCCTGCAGAAAAAAAACCCCACATATATCTGACTGAACAGTTTTGAGGAAAATAAAAATAATGTTATGCAGCTTGCTGGTTTTCCAGTGGTAGATGGGCTGTCTGCTTCTCTAGCTACACAGGATTCTCATCCGGACAGTCATCTGACAGCCAGGCAGACTGAGAAAGAGTTTGACTGTCTGAAGAGGTGGGAAATCTTGTTGCTTGGGAAGCTACAATCATGAGTAGCTGCTGTTGCTTCTCAGCTCTGACTATAGAAAGCCACAGTGTCAGGAAACACAACATTCCTGAGAAAGGGGTGGAAACATTCATGAAAAAGATGCATTTGAGAAATAGAGTTAAGTGTTGCTTATAATCAAACAAACAAAAATCCTAAGAAACTTACAGCTAAAGTTCTCTGAATTGCAAAAACCAATTGTAGTTAATGTTTTGTAGAATACGTATCCAACGCTTATATATTAATAGCATTTTTGGTTTAGAATTGTTCTATGACAAGGGTGATAACACTAACTAAAAATATACATACTTCTTCACCCAGACAGTCAAGTAAGCTAGGCATGCCAAATAATTTGATTCTCTAAATGCAAGTGCAGGCTTCTATTCTGTTCACAGGGATTTTCTCAAGGGGACCTGTATTGTTCAGAGTAGAAAAGAAAACAATACAATATTTAAGTGATAGGGGAAAAACTTTATTGAATGTACATAACAGCCAAAGAAATCTTTCTCATAGGTCTATTACAGTACATTCAGACTCTTAGAAAATCACAACTATTGACAGATTTAGAAGACAGAAGATCTGTATAGAAAAAAACTGCTGTAATTATTGGCTGGCTTGTAATTAGAGGAAAGCAAAATCAAACTATTTGTTGATAGGTAGTGGCTGAATATAGGATAAGATATGCTGAAAATATTGTTCTCAATATCAGAAATTATAAAACAAGAAAATAATTGATAGCATGTAGTTATACTTAGAAGCAGTTTAAAGAAAATTTTGTCATAAAGAAGATCAGCTGTTTTGTCCTTATTTTATATCATGAAAGAAACAAAATGTAGTGTCATGATATTTGAAGTGATATAAAGAAATGGTCTAGTGAAAGTAATTTGTCTGCTGTTACCTTAGATATCACATTATAGGTACAATATTTTTCTTATGCAGTTTCCTCAAGCAAGCATTGCCAATTTCAACCACAGAAAACATTGTTATGATACATTCTTTAAAAAGTAGTTCTGTTGAAATAAGGTTATTTGTGTTCAAATATAAGCCTCTGCCACTAATTCTTTACCATGAATCATAGCTGACAGTACAGATATATATAATTTCATAGGAAATTTTGAGTGTGCACTCTGCTGGAGCATTACTGTCTCTTGAAGAGACAGACCAAATGATGCCAGATATGGCTATGGCCCTGAGTTCAAACCCCACTGACTTGCAGGGAGAGAGGACTTGATATTGCAATTTAATTTTACCTCATGTTTAAAAAGAATCCTAAGACTTAATCCTGTGTTAAATGCACATTGTTCCCTTAAAAAGGGCTTTAGGATAAAGCAATGTGAGGTTTCAGTAACAGTAAGGACCAGACCATTCTTTTTGTCTCAGGCTATTATCAGCTCCTTTTGCAGTTCTCAGCTAAGAAATGGAGTTACACAGTTCCTGGATACTTGTTTGTTTGCCTTTTTAATCAAGTTAGACCATCTTTTGTCAAATATGCTAAAGTTCAACAGACCTTTACAGTTCTTCCATCTGTGGTTGCACCTCTTATTCTCAGTCAGAACTGTGCATGTGAGTGGAGAGGAGAGCATGTGCTGCTCTTCAGCCTTGGTTGGCTTTTAGAGTCATCTTTGCCTGCAGTGTAGAAATTGCCATTAATGAAACCTGAATTGGTTTAGTGTTCAGGACTGGAGTTTTTTTTAAAGATTTCTGGGCATCCAGCAGTGCTGAGAGGTAGCCACTCTGGTTTTAGGAGGCATTTGGATCTTTGGCCTGCAAGACATAACAAAAGTCTTCTTGGTGCCTACCTTTATTTTGGCTTTCCATGTAACTTTTAAAAACAATGATGCCTACATTAAGTTCATGGAGCTCCAGTGAATTCAAAGTTGTTTACAGTGATGTTTAGTTTTGCAATGTAGATCTGTTTTAAAATTGGATTGTTCTGGAGTGGGAGGACTGTCCATCAGAAAATGATTTGCTGGTGATTTTCTGCCTCCTGAAGGCAGCATGCAGAATGTGGAGTCGAGGGAAGCCAACTTGTCTGCTGCCTAGGCATAAAGCCCTTCAGCTGGTGAGATTGAGCTGTATATTCAAACACACACAAGCCAGGACTTCACTTAACGTGTTTGTTAGATTTCTCCCCCTTTTGCCAGCACTACTGTAGTCTTTAAACAGTGTGACAGAAGTACACTTCCACTTCAGTTAATGGTTTTATCAAATACCTTATTTCATGCTTTCTGCTTTTGATTTATGAATTTTGATCCCAGAGACAAGGACCCTGTGAGTATTGATTGTGGAAAATGTCAGACTAGCAGAAGTTAATTTCGCTTGTACATGTGGAAGTCTGTGATTCCCTGACAGCACTGTCTGCGGAGCACTGGCTGTCACCCAGCCCCAGTGACACCGTGCCGTCACAGCAGGCAGCCACCCCACCCCACCCACCAGTACAATGCCATGCGTGGGTGGTGGGTCAGCAGGGGCTCGCTGGAAGGGATGTGGGGGGGTCGGGTCAGGGGAGGAGGGTGCAGACCCCGTCCCTCTGCAGCTCCCTGCTCCCCATTGCGAGGCGCCCAGTGGGATAACGGAATGTCACTTCATACAGTGTCACTTATACAGCTGAGTGGGAGGTAGCAGATGATTTGCTCCTTGTATCGCTTGCATTTGAGATGTAGTATAAACCTTTGGGCTTCTTGCAATATATTTGTTCTGGGTGACTATGTTATCTCAGACCATAGAAAAACAGAGGTCAAACTGTGGATTCTGGTTGAAAATGAACATAAAATGATATCAATATGTGGTGCTGCATATTCACCAGAAATGAGAGATTCTCAGTAGGCATCCACATTGATGATGGTGAAAGGATGCCCATTAGTTTAAGATGAAATGAGTGCCACTGTTAGTCCTGTAATCTGCCTTTTTCTTGGCACTTTTCACTGGACTTTTCATCTGGCACTTTGTTATTGGAGTATCACAGACAATGAAAAACACATCACTGCTGATCTTTGTCTTAAAATCAGATTAAGAGTACATACAATAATGTAGGAAAAAAGAGTCTATGAAATTATTATCCCAAAATGAAACAGTCTATTCTAAGAAATGCAGAGGTAAAGTTGCAATTAGAAGTTCAGAATTGTAAACTTTGATAAGCACACATAGCTAACCAAAAACACCACAACAATGTTATGGCTTGCAATACTGAAGGAATGAAGAATAATCTGTTCTTCCCATAGAAAAAAAATATTTTTTTCTTGCTTGAAAAATTAATGATACTGTAGACAATTCAAGATATATTGATTAAAAAAAATTATGTGGGATTACATAGAGAAAAATACCAAAAATGAGATTTTTATAACTTTATTTTCACTTAATTAGCAAAGCACTCAGGGTATGCTAACAAATGTGGAGGTAACGTAAACAGGTATAATGCAAAAAACTATCCTATGACTAATTCATAGAAAGAATTTTGAAAGGTAGTAGGTAGTGAGTGTGTGTGTGCTCATGACCATGGGAGCAGCGGAGGAAAGTCTTAAGGGTCTCCTTCATGACTATACTTGAAAACAGAGAACTGTTACATTGCATACTGACAGTAATAAATTTTTAAGACTTGTTAAGGAAATAAAAGCATTTATTTATTTTTTTAAATCTGGAGGTAGGCATATTAAGGAAGTAGTCTGTGTTTCATCTTATTTAGATATTTTAAGATAAATAGGGAAAGGTTTTTTTTGGCTCTTGCACAGCTGAAAGAGAATAAAATGGTACTAGGACCTTGTTCAACTCCAAGTCAAAAGATCTTAACCACAGGAAATACCTGTGCTGCTCCTCTTCTCCTTTGGAAGTGTTGGATTTATCCACATGTGGAAGTAGATAGACAGACCAGAGAGAACTGTAACTTCAGAACTAGAATAAGTAACCCATATCTGAAAGGGTATGGTTTATAGAAGGGATGGTCAGAAGGGAGGTTGCAGGCCAAACACACAACAAGAAAACATCTACCTCTTCAAAGGTCTTCATTCATACGCCTCGCGGACAGAAACTGCAACATTCCAGACAAAACCGTGTCCAGACACAGCTAAAATCAAGTTGTGTATCTGTGGTACAGAGATATGTGGATATGGTACATTGCCAACAGGGAAAGCAAAACCAGTTTCTTAGTTTTGTGGAAACATGAATGACTTTAAGGTAATAATTAAAGACGCAGAAGCCATATTTGTTTTATGAGCTTTTTTTTTTTGCTATCAAATATATGTTATTAGTGAGACATATTAATCCTGTTTTTTTTTTCTAGATGATCATACAAACAGATTTCCATGTGCAATTTCAAGTGATATTTACATGTTACCCTCTAACAACAGTTTGACAAGGTTAAAGAGTAAGACACTTACAGAAGGGAAAATGCAAACAAATACTCCATCTGCTACACAAAGACACAACCAGCTTCTTGGGAGCGTGTCAAAAATGACATGAACATATTGCATATAGTTATATGGCAATCATGCATTTAAGTGTTTATCTCTAAACATGTGCATGCAACTGCATGTATCTAAATTTATGTAATGTGTCTAAACCAGGCAATAAAGAATTAAAGAGAACAAAGCATGCAAAAAATATTTTTTTTTTTACCACATTAAGCCATGATGCATGACATATTTAGGACTTCTATTTAAATAAAATGTATGCTTGGGATATTTCTTATATTCCATATTCTGTAAATGTCTTAGCTAGATGGCTCCAAAGCACAAGAAATATTTTCAGCTAACGCACTTCTAAACATTATTTTCTGGGTACACTTCTGAAAATGTTTTTCTTGGCATGATATGACTTTATAAACACAAGGATAATAAAGTCAGTGTTCCATTAAAAAATGCCTCTGTTCTATAAAATTACTATTTTGTCTGTAAAAAGGACAAAACCTAAACCTACTTTTGATATGAAAGTTGATGTTATCTTCTACGGTTTCAGTGGTTGTTTGGTTTGGATTTTTTGTAGATAGAATTCTTTCTCAGAAAATAATGCACTGGTTCCATACTTATAAATTATTCTTTTAAAAATGGTGTTAATGGGAATCCTCTGGGTGTGTGACTCGAATGCGGAGAAGGCCTAACGAAGGTGAGATAGTCAGAGATGCCCAAACAGTTGTGAATTTTGTTATGGATTTCATGCTTTCAAAGCTGTCATTATTTGACCTGAACTCTGTCTGGAACAGAGACATATTGTACTGTTAACACCACTGAACAGCACCACGGCAAAAAACAGCCTTTTCTTCCTTCCCCTAGGATTTCTTCACAGAAAACTGAAAAACGACCTACTGAGACAGTGTTTTCCTTTTTCCTTCATTATGAAATTCGTAGCAGTCTGAAAATACTGCACTATTTCGTCTTGGTTCCAGTTTAAGAACAGGTTTAAATTCGCATCTCTTGCAGACAGCAAAGAAATGGCATCTGTGCTACCGAGGGGAAGAAAGTAGCTACTTTCTGTTAAGGTAAAGTATACACGATGTCTGTATCTGGAAAGAGGCAACATCATGCACTGACTCTATAATAGGTTATTTATACACATAGAAAAGTATATCATGTTTTTAGACATGTTTTAAGCGTCTTGCGATTTTCTTTTCAAGAAGGCTTTCTTAAGTCGATACATACTGCCATGGAAGACTGACAGAAACAAAACTACTAATACTATTAAAGCATTCTCTAAATAGTAACAAAAAAATACCTGAGGTAGTGAAATGTTATTTAAAAACCGTGCTGGCACTAATGAGAAGTGACCAATGAAATCTGTTCTACTCCTGTGTCATGGGATCATCTTAAACCCATTCTAAGTAAATGTGTGATACCGGTCTTATTCATCATTATATGGAAACAAATGTCTACCATTTAAATTTATTTTTTTTTCTGTAAAAGGATGTACAGAAATTACATTAAGAATGTTGTTTACAAGGTGTGTTTTTTCTGCAGTCTTTTCTTTAAAAGATGAGATTCCCTATAAATCTAATGTATAAGCATTTAAGAGGCTTAAAATACATATCTAATACAATCCAGTATGTCTAAAATGAGTATCCAATGTCATGAGTTTAAATCTAATATTTTTGGATTACGTGCAATAGCCTACTTTATTTACTGCAGTAGCAACAGTACAGTCCTACATGTTGCTGTTTTAATTGTGTTTGTGTGGAGATGTTTGAATGATTTTGTGGTACTGCCTTCCAATTAATTTTCCTTTTTGCTTTCACCAATAGCCAAAAATGCTGACAAATTCAGAAAGATGCTTGCATAAAAATCTATTTGCCTTAGAAATATTTTTCTACATTTTTCAAACACATTTCTTTCAGAGAAGTCCCCAGAAAAATTTGAATTTGAGATGCAGCTTAATGCATGATTACATCCCTGCTAAAAAAATGACTTAAAGAGAACTCCTGCTTCAGAATGCAGTTTCTTTCAAATGGAGACATGAGAGGGGAGGGAATTTTATCCTCTTTGGAACACAGCATTTGACTCTGGATTTGAAAGAAACAAAGTTTAAAATAAATAATTTTGTCCTTTAGACATTTTTTGAAGTGGTTTAGTAGTTTGATTTTATTTCTTTTGAGTCCAGGAGAACTGGATGAATTGTTGGCTTAAATCACTGATCCTGTACCTTTTCACAGCCGGGTGGGATACAGTTGTAATGGAAGTCCTAAGGTATACATGTGGAGTTTGAGTTTGAGTAATATTATCTTATACTGCTTTACTTTTTTGATTTTGAGACTAAAAATTTGACTTAGTGGGTAGAAAGTTGTGGAAAACACTATACTTAGAAAGATTTTAAATATCTCTGAGCTTAGTATTTATTTCATAAGACAAGTAATATAGAATTATTCACTGGAATGGGTCTTGCGTTTCATACAATTTTTTATGATAGTCTGGTTTGAACGCTTGTAAATAATGTGACCATCTCAGAGTCCTGTTAGGAAAACCAGATCTGTGTGTAAAATACCACTCTTTTTAAACTTACTTCAAGTTTCAGATCTTTTCTTTATTAATAGTATCCAATAAAATCTTTTCTTTATTCTTAAAGGGTTTTACCCGTTGGAGTTTTTGTGTCTGTGATTAACTTCTTTTTTAAATATGCTGGTGGATACTGTACAAGCTGAAGACTTACATATCGTTGGTCTGTTCTTCCCAGTGCTGGGGTTATTTTTCCCAGTTTGATCAGCGGGCCCTGGCAACAGGGAGCAGATAATGCCCTGGGCTGAAGCACAATGCTGTGTTGTTTGCCTGTCTCACTCTCCCCTTTTTCTAGACGCTGGCGTGGTGAGTATGGTTAACAAGCCCCACCAGCTGGCATATCTGTGCAGACATAATTGCACATGAATGGTGTGGGGAGAGGGGAGCGAGAGAAGAAGTAAAACAGATAACAAGAAAAGGGAAAAAGTAGCACTGTAAACAAGCAGCTTTTTTTTTTCCCCCTCCACGGAGTGAGCTTTTGTGACTGGAGGCAGTGTCTGTGTGCAGCCTGACTCCTAATCCATATCGCAAACAGCTTCCAGATGCCTGAGTCCCCACCACTATTCTGGCATCCCTAACCTTCACAGATGCCTCTCTATGAGGAGGGGGGTCTATAAGTAAAATTGGCTGTATTTTACTAATCATTCATTTCCAATCTTCCTGAAGGGGAACTTTTATTAATAAACTCTTTTCATCTGTCTCTTTGATTAGGAAGAAGATAATCGCTTAGTCATGTGAAAAGGGGGGGGGGGAAAGGTTGCTGGGGGGTCGTCTTTTTTAACATGTGCTTGAGTGGAAGGAAACAAATAAAAACCGCAGAACAATGTGGATACTAAATGGTTCCAGTTGAGCTTGAGTGGTGGAGGGGAGTGTGAATAGAAACCGTGGCGGCTGGGCTGGCCTTCCAAGGCAAGCAGAACTAATTCCCCTGATCCTGGCTACCCCGCCAGCAGCAGGCCCGTCAGCTGGGCCTGGCCAACGTGGCCCGCCGGGGCGC